>NW_027361797.1:36340000-36505000 GCF_039654945.1 Dendrobates tinctorius
GCTAGGTAGCAATCTATGGAGGCAGAGGCTCCTTAAGTAATCTATCATGCTCAAAGCACTTAACTCCTCATTTACATATGAATTAAAACACTAATTACTTGGGTAAGCAGCAACAGATAGAAGACACAAAGGTGTTCCATGTATTTACATTTCAAAGACCTGCAAGCCCAAGGATGCAATTTGAGAGATGAGGATGATCTTACCGGCAGATCCCTTTTAGGGTCCTTGCAGATGACCATATTTTCGGTCAGAGTGCGATCTGACAAAACATCAGGTTGCACTCTGACCAATGTTAGTCTATAGGGCCGTGCACATGTCCAATTATTTCCTTGGCAGAATCTGTTCGAGGAAAAATTTGCAGCATGCTCGATTTGCATCCCATAATCAGATTGCACTTGGCCATGCAAACCAAAGGGCCCATGGAAACCATCGGACTGCACTCGGATCACATCTGAGTGCAGTCTGATTTCCATTGACAGAATGGAGAAGATGGAGATTTTTTTCCATCTTCTCCTCATCTGAGAAAATTGGATCACACTATGGTCAAACTCTGATCAAACGCTGATCATAGTGTGATTAGCATAATCGGTCATGATTTTCTCGAATGAGAGAAAATACTGTTGTGTGAACCTTCCCTTAAAGGGTAGAAAACTTAATCTATAGTAAAGCATGGTCTTGATATCTTCAGTTAAAATTGATTTCGGGGCTCACACCATTCTAACATGTCCTGGAACTATCTGATTCTTTGTCCTGGAACTGTCTGATGCTATGTAACATGTTAATCACTTCGCTGCAGATTTAGGCTCTGTAAATCAGCTAATCTTTTGAAATATGAATGCTGAAGATCTTCCATGGAAATTCAATGTGTGGTGATGGTGAAGTGATTCACCACAAATAATCAAAAGTGATCTAAATTTTTCAATTATCCTGAAAAACATATATTACACTATTCTCTGTTCCTCACACACTAACTGTATTCAGTGTTTTAGGGTTTTCTCTCACTATCTTATATTGCTAAGCTGTGAGGTGTGACATCCTCTCACAATCCAGGTACATCACTATGTGGCTGCTGCATTCCCTGCTTCTGCTTTTATACAGGCTATGATAGTCCCCCCCCCCGGATTGGCTGTGCTATACCATGTTCTATGATAGCTGCAAGGCATTGTGGAGTATCACGTTCAAGGTCATCTAATGCTTCCTTGGCTGATTCAGTTTTCTACAATGTGTAAGATACGAGTGTCCATTTTAGGCGTTCATGCAAATTGGATTGTAAATTGTTTGATTTCTCTAGGTTTAATGATTTCCTAAAGATTCAATACAAATTCAATTTGCATTGAATCAATTCACTCATCTCTATTAAGTTCCTTTTATTGATAAAGCCTCATCAGAGTTAAGCAAAGTGGATTCCACAGAAAGAGAAAGGGACGCCGCCGTGCAAGACGCCAAAGATAAAGCGGAGCTCCGTATCACTCATCTGCAAGAAGCTAGATCTCACAGATCAGGCTCATCCAGACACTCTTCTCGGTCATACAAATCATCCTGCTCAAGGACTTCAACCCTCAGCAACAGAATCCTAGAGGCCCGTTTAAGCACAAAGCGATCCAAACTAAGATGTTCCTATACAGAAAAGAAAACAGAAGCAGAGGCAGAAGCCAAGAAATCAGAGGCCCAAGCAAAGATTCTTCAAACAGAAATGGAGAAAAAAATCGCGCTAGCTGAAGTAAAAAGCATTGAAGCAAAACGTCGACCCGATTTACCTACCATCTCTGGAAGAAGAGGACCCAGCTGTCCGTACCAGTGATTACATGCAGAAACAGACTTCTGCAGCACACACCGTCTCCAGCGACGTGCAACCCAACAATGTGGAAACATCCAAGTCAGCCCATCTTACGGTGCCAGTGTTACCCACAGCATCTGCAGAGACCCAAGACCAATGCCATAATGTGTCCCCTAAGGAGCCGCAATCATCACAAGATGACCACAAGATGTACTCCAGTCCATCTCCACAGTTCATGCCGCAGTCATCAAAATCTCCAGAGGTTAAACCTCAGCTCAACCCTGCAGCAACATTATTCTACCCAGGAACAATTCACCCTTCCACGCCACACAGATTATACGCCCGAGGGGCAACACAAGCTAACATGGTAACAAGGAGTGAAGGATCAGACATGTCCGAGTTTGCCAGGTTTATGGTGAGCAAAGATCTAATCAGCACCAGCCTCTCAAAGTTTGACGACTGTGCAGAGAACTACTGAGCCTGGAAAGCAACCTACAAGGCCACCATTGCTGACCTCAACCTATCCGCTGAACAGGAGCTTGACCTCATGGATAAATGGTTGGGTCCTGACTCCACAAACCGTATCAAGAGTCTTCGGACCGTCTACGTGGGGCAAGCTGAAGCAGGTCTCACTGCTGCCTGTCTGAGACTCGAAACAACCTATGGCAGCGCTGAAGCCATAGAAAAGTCCCTATTCAAGAGACTGCAGAACTTTCCAAGGATCAACCTTAAGGAAGCCCACAAGCTTCTGGGCTTAAGTGATCTGCTTATGGAGCTGGATTTTGCAAAAAGACACCCTAGTCTGTCTGGATTGTGCTACCTGGACACCGCCCATGGGGTGAACCCAATAGTCTCAAAGCTGCCACATAGTCTGCAAGAGAAGTGGGCAGTGTGCGTCTCCAGGTACAAAAGGTCACATGATGTCACCTTTCCTCCGTTCAATCAGTTCTGCAAGTTCATCGACGAACAGGCCCAAATGAGGAATGACCCTAGCCTAGACTTCCTGGAGTCTAACACTGCAGCTCCAGCAACACCCTCATCAAGGTATGAAAGCGTCACACATAGATGCAAGGACTTGAGGAGCAGTGTAAGCATCAGAAAGACTAATCTGCCACCACCTGCGGCGATACACGCTGATAAGCAGTACACTATTCCGTCGAGAGATAAGTCTTTCAATCGCGAGTGTCCCAGTCACAAAAAACCACACTCATTGAACAAATGTAGAGGCTTCAGGTCCAAAACCATGCAAGAGCGCAAGAAAATCCTCAGTGAACTTGGGGTGTGTTTCAAGTGCTGCGCCTCATTAGAACACATGGCCAAGGACTGCAAATCTGCCATTAAGTCTGAAAAGTGTCATAGTGACAAACAACCATCAGCTTTGCATCCAACCTCAGCCACCAGCGATCCAGCAGTCGCAGTTACGTCTAGTCCGGCTACAAGCCATGGCGGGGAGCCACAGAATATCGCCAAGTCTACCACGGCTGTCTCCTCATGCTCAGAGGTATGTGGGGAGAGCCTAAGTGATAAATGCTGTGCCAGGATATGCCTAGTCAGAGTTTATCCAGAAGGGCAGCCAGAGAAGGCAGTAAAAATGTATGCCATCATTGACGATCAGAGCAATCGATCCCTAGCTGGACCTAAGTTCTTTGAAGCCTTTGGAATCAATGGACCAGCAATGCCCTATACTCTGAACACTTCCTCAGGCCGCACAGAGACTAGCAGCAGGAGGGCACAAGGTTTCATTGCTTCTCCTGTCAACGGAGGCGTAGAAATACCCCTACCTACACTAATCGAATGCGATCAAATACCCAGCCAAAGGAATGAGATTCCTACCCCAGAAGCTGCACTCCACCAACCACACCTAAGGCACCTAGTCAGCATTATACCACCTACGGACACAGATGCTGAAATCCTACTTCTGCTCGGCAGAGACAATTTAAGGATACATAAGGTCCGCCAACAGTGCAATGGTCCTGACTATGCCCCCTATGCACAGAGACTCGACTTGGGGTGGGTAATCATAGGAAATGTGTGCTTGGACCGAACAAGAGTCGATTCCTTTAAGACCTACGTACGCAGAGACGGATGAACTACTTTCTGCAAACCATGCCTTCATCACTATGAGGTGAAAGAGAAGCCTCCAGATCCCGTACAGCTGCCTGATGTCATTCCTTCTCCCTATGCAGATGACTTGGGAAGATCGGTGTTCCATACAAATAAGGATGACAACAAGGTAGCCCCGTCAATGGAAGACAAGGAATTTGTCAGGATAATGGACAATGAGTTCCCTAAGGATGAGACTAATCACTGGGTTTTTCCTCTACCCTTCTGATCTACCAGAGTAAGACTCCTGAACAATCGTGAACAAGCCTTGTCCAGATTCAACAAACCGGAAATGAAAGAACACATTGTCTCCTTTATCAAGAAAAACACATCCAGCCCATAAACAGCAGCGCTTCCCAGGACTTACATCCAAAGATGATATTCCATATTTTTTTATATCATAGGTTAAAAAAGAGATACAACACGTTTCGGATACAGTGTATATCCTTCATCAGGTATCATAAAAACACAGTACAAATCCTAGGATTTGTACTGTGTTTTTATGATACCTGATGAAGGATATACACTGATAGCCTTTGAGTCAAGTGACCAGCATTCAAGGACATAGAACTGGGACCAGACTCTCCGCCTGTGCAGAGAAGCTTAGGCTTGAGGTGGAACCTGTCAGTCGACACCTTCAGTTTTCAAATCAACTGTGCAGACAAACCATTCACTAAACGTGGTGTCCTGTCAGTGGTGAATAGCTTATACGACCCACTGGGATTCATAGCACCAATAACCATACAAGGTAAATCTCTTCTGAGACAGCTTTCTGAAACCGTCAAGGACTGGGATGCCCCACTCCCTCCAGATAAGGAACCAAAATGGGAAACCTGGAAGCAGTCTTTGTGTGCCTTGGATGAAATTCATATACCAAGATGCTACGCCAGAACCTCACTTGCTGCTAGCACTAGGAAGGAATTCCATGTGTTCTCGGATGTATCCACGGAGGCCATTGCAGCAGTTGCCTATCTGAAGGTGATGGGACCCGACAATCAAGATCACATTGGGTTAGTTTTTGGCAAGGCTAAGTTGGCTCCCAAGCCTGATCACACTATTCCCAGGCTTGAACTCTGTGGGACCGTGCTTGCAGTAGAACTCGCAGACTTTATACAGCACGAGCTGGACACCAACATAGACGACGTACAATACTACAGTGACAGTAAGGTTGTCTTAGGTTTCATCTACAACCATACAAGGCATTTCTATGTGTACGTCAGTAACCACATCGAGAGAATAAGGAGGTCTTCCAAGCCTGAACAATGGCACTATATCCCATCTGAACTTAATCCAGCTGACCATGCCACTAGACCTCTGTCAATAAGGTCCTTTGCTAACTCTTCTTGGCTTTCAGGTCCTAAGTTTCTGTTGGAACAGAAGGGAAGTGAATGTGTCCAGGAAGTCTTCAGCATCCAGGATCCGGATGGCAATCCAGAAGTCCGCTCTGAGGTCAGTGCTTTGGCCACAAACACTAAACCAACCTCCAGCGTCGGTTGCTTAGTTAGCTCTCCGGCTGTGCCGAGGCGTCTAGGATCATCGTAGGCATGCTACACGGCTACTGCTAGTTGTGTGGACAGGATCAGGGGTCTGCATCCACTTAGTTACCAACCTCTCTGGTTTTCTGTGGCTTAGCTTGGGCCTGCTATCCTCCTCGGTGCCCATTCAAAACAGAATCACCAGCCTAACTGTAGACTCTAGGGTACTCTAAAGAAGGAAAGAATTTTAAAAAAAGTGTCAGAATTTTTTTTTTATATATATATTTTTTCCTCTTTTTTTCTGGGGCTGTAGGAGGATATTTTTTGTCTAAATGGAAACTAAGCAATTGTCTGATCGTTCTGAGCAGCTCACTGCTGAAGTGCGGGGAATTTCTGCCTATCTCACTCAGTCATCTGCTGTTGAACCAAAAATCCCTGCTCCTGATGTGTTTTCTGGGGATCGGTCTAAGTTTTTGAATTTTAAGAATAATTATAAACTATTTTTTGCTTTGAAACCTAACTCATCGGGGAGCTCTGTGCAGCAGGTTAAAATTGTCATCTCTCTGCTATGCGGCGATCCCCAGGATTGGGCCTTTTCTTTGACACTCGGAGATCCTATTCTGGCTAAGGTAGATGCGTTTTTTCAAGCCTTGGGGTTGTTGTATGATGAACCTAATGCTATTGATCAAGCTGAGAAAACCTTATTAGCATTGAATCAGGGTCAGGATTCTGCAGAGTTATATTGCCAAAAATTCCGAAAGTGGGCGGTCCTTACTAAATGGAATGACGATGCCCTAGCAGCTCTCTTTCGGAAGGGTTTGGCAGAAACTGTAAAAGATGTTATGGTGGGAATTCCTGTTCCCTCTGGTCTTGATGACTCTATGTCATTGGCTATTCAAATTGATCGGCGTTTACGTGAACGCAAAACTACATGAGAGGCGTTGCAGCCTTTCGAGCGAACTTCTGAACCCATGCGATGTGATAGGGTTTTGTCTAGGGTGCAACGTCAGGAGTTTAGTAGGCGTGATAAGTTGTGTTTTTTCTGCAGGGACGCCTCTCATACTATTGCTGTCTGCCCTAAACGAGGAAAGTGTTTTACTCACACATTTGCAGTGGGCAGTGTACAGCCTAAGTTCCTTTTGGCGATTACCCTGATCTGCTCCTTGTCTACATTTTCCGCTAAGGCTTTTGTTGATTCAGGAGCAGCTTTGAATCCGATGGATTTGGACTTTGCTAAACGTTGTTGTTTTCCCATGATACCCCTGTGGACTCCTATCTCTTTGAGGGGTATTGATGCTATTCCTTTGGCGGAGAATAAACCCCAGTTTTGGACCCAGGTGATAATGCGGGTCGCCCCGGACCACCAAGAAAATTGTAAATTTTGGATGTTGCACAATTTGCACGATACTATTGTTCTGGGTTTCCTTTGGTTGCAAACTCATAATCCTGTTTTAGATTGGAAATCTGTGTCTGTGGTGAGTTGGGGTTGTCAATGTATTCTTAATGACACTCCTGTTTCCTCCACCTCTCCCCAGTCTCATGATATTCCTGACTATTTGGCTGATTTTTCTGATGTATTCAGTGAGAGTAAGTCTGCATCTTTGCCTCCTCATAGGAGTTACAGTTGTGGCCAAAAGTATTGACACCCATGCAATTCTGTCAGATAATACTCAGTTTCTTCCTGAAAATGATTGCAAACACAAATTCTTTGGTATTATTATCTTCATTTAATTTGTCATAAATGAAAAAAACACAAAAAGAATTGTCCTAAAGCCAAATTGGATATAATTCCACACCAAACATAAAAAAGAGGGTGGACAAAAGTATTGGCACTGTTCGAAAAATAATGTGATGCTTCTCTAATTTGTGTAATTAACAGCACCTGTAACTTACCTGTGGCACCTAACAGGTGTTGGCAATAACTAAATCACACTTGCAGCCAGTTGACATGGATTAAAGTTGACTTAACCTCTGTCCTGTGTCCTTGTGTGTACCACATTGAGCATGGAGAAAAGAAAGAAGACCAAAGAACTGTCTGAGGACTTGAGAAACCAAATTGTGAGGAAGCATGAGCAATCTCAAGGCTACAAGTCCATCTCCAAAGACCTGAATGTTCCTGTGTCTACCGTGCGCAGTGTCATCAAGAAGTTTAAAGCCCATGGACCTGTGGCTTACCTCCCAAGATGTGGACGGAAAAGAAAAATTGACAAGAGATTTCAACGCAAGATTGTGCGGATGTTGGATAAAGTACCTCGACTAGCATCCAAACAAGTTCAAGCTGCCCTGCAGTCCGAGGGTACAACAGTGTCAACCTGTACTATCCGTCGGCGTCTGAATGAAAAGGGACTGTATAGTAGGAGACCCAGGAAGACCCCACTTCTTACCCCGAGACATAAAAAAGCCAGGCTGGAGTTTGCCAAAACTTACCTGAAAAAGCCTAAAACGTTTTGGAAGAATGTTCTCTGGTCAGATGAGACAAAAGTAGAGCTTTTTGGGCAAAGGCATCAACATAGAGTTTACAGGAGAAAAAAAGAGGCATTCAAAGAAAAGAACACGGTCCCTACAGTCAAACATGGCGGAGGTTCCCTGATGTTTTGGGGTTGCTTTGCTGCCTCTGGCACTGGACTGCTTGACCGTGTGCATAGCATTATGAAGTCTGAAGATTACCAACAAATTTTGCAGCATAATGTAGGGCCCAGTGTGAGAAAGCTGGGTCTCCCTCAGAGGTCATGGGTCTTCCAGCAGGACAATGACCCAAAACACACTTCAAAAAGCACTAGAAAATGGTTTGAGAGAAAGCACTGGAGACTTCTAAGGTGGCCAGCAATGAGTCCAGACCTGAATCCCATAGAACACCTGTGGAGAGATCTAAAAATGGCAGTTTGGAGAAGGCACCCTTCAAATATCAGGGACCTGGAGCAGTTTGCCAAAGAAGAATGGTCTAAAATTCCAGCAGAGCATTGTAAGAAACTCATTGATGGTTACCGGAAGCGGTTGGTCGCAGTTATTTTGGCTAAAGGTTGTGCAACCAAGTATTAGGCTGAGGGTGCCAATACTTTTCTCTGGCCCATTTTTGGAGTTTTGTGTGAAATGATCAATGTTTTGCTTTTTGCTTCATTCTCTTTTGTGTTTTTTCATTTAAGACAAATTAAATGAAGATAATAATACCAAAGAATTTGTGTTTGCAATCATTTTCAGGAAGAAACTGAGTATTATCTGACAGAATTGCAGGGGTGTCAATACTTTTGGCCACAACTGTATGATTGTGCAATTGACTTAATGCCCAGGTGTAAATTTCCCAAGGGTCGGCTTTTCAACCTATCGGTACCCGAACATGATGCTATGCGATCTTATATCAAGGAGTCGTTGGAGAAGGGTCATATTAGAAACAAAATAACTGTTAAATATCAGTACCCGTTACCCCTGATTTCTGATCTATTCTCCAGAGTTAAAGGTGCTTGCTGGTTTACCAAGCTTGACCTCAGGGGGCGTATAATCTTATTCGCATCAAGCATGGGGATGAATGGAAGATGGCGTTTAATACTCCGGAGGCTTGTAAGGCTTATTGGAACTTATGATTCTCAGGCGGATAAAGTATATCATGTCCTCAAAAAACACTGGGGTATCTTTGCTAGCTGACCCCAATTTGAGTGGTCTTGTAACACAGAAACCAAGTGTTACATATAGGAAGGGGAGGTCTGTTGGTGATAGGCTTGTCCATAGTTTTTATCAAAGGCCAAGGGGGCGGATACATGGCTGGATAGGAGACCCCTTGGTTTTTTCAAATGCGGTAATTGCTCCATGTGTAAATATATGTTGCAATGTAAAACTTTTACGAGCTCACATAATGGGAGAACTTTCTGCATTAGAGATTTTGGTAATTGTAGATCTACAGGTCTGGTTTATAAAGCCACATGCACGTGTCCCAGGGACTATGTGGGTAAGACCACTAGGGAACTCAGGGTTAAGGTGGGGGAGCATTTGGGGGATATCAAAAATAAGAGAGATACCCCGGTCGCAAGACACATGAATGCAGTACACCAAGGCTGTGTGAGCGATATCTCCTTCACTATGATTGAAATAATAAAGCCGAAAGTGAGGGGAGGTAACCTGGATAACATAATTCTGAGAAGGGAATGTGAAAGGATTTTCAGGTTACAGTCCCTCTTCCCAGACGGGATGAATGAGTGCATGTCATATACCTGCTTCATATGATGGAATAAGAGTTCCCTGATATGGCGACTGTTCCCTAATATATATATATATATATATGTTTTGGATTAATGGGGGTTTTTTATCTGAAGGGCATATCTGAGGATGCCTTTTAGGCATACGCTGCATTGAAAAGCGGCATGTATTTATTATATTGGTTTTCTGATTTCTATCTATATATAGAATCTTTTGTCCCCAATATTGTCTCCCTAATAATAGTCAGCTGGTGGTATATTAGTATAAATGAGCGATATAATCATAAACTCTATACTTTTAATATCTTGCACCCTGCGCTTTGTTCAGCGTCTTATTTTCCCCATGGTAACCATGGAGGCGGGATTATTAGGACTAAGGCCGGAAGGCCCGACGCCATTTTTGGTGCACCCCGCTATGTGATACATATATCCTTTGCTCCTCCCTTTGGTTGAGGGCAAAATAAATGCTGGTATTGGAGCCTAACTAAGTCTGCTGAAACCGGAAGTCCCGGCGCCATTTTGGATGCGCCAAAACCGGAAGTCCCGGCGCCATCTTGGATGCGCTCCATTGTGGAGCGCACGCTGGGGCTCTATCCAGCCGCTATGTATCTGAGGCGGTTGTGATGACGTGGGACGCTGACGCTGAGGGCGGCTACTATCTACGGTATCATGTGGATGTATTGGGGCTATCACTACCTTCTCATACGTGATTTGCCCACCTGATAATGGGTGGGGCTGACTTTTGGCTCTGCATCATGGGGGTTATTTAAATCCACCCTTTCCAGACCACCGGTGCCATCATGCATCATCTGGGTATCGTATATAGATATGACGTTTATTGATTGATCCTCCTGATGAACCGCTACAGGCGGGGAAACGCGTCGGGGTTGACCTGCACATGATAAGTGACTTTGTTTATTATACTTTGATTCAAAATATACCCTTGAGAAGGGTTTGTTTGTATTATCTGTCTGTCGGACATATTAGTCTGTCACATATGATCATGATGTGGAGGTATTAGATTTTTTATCTTTAATATTATCCTGGGGTCCTATTGTAGCCTAAGGCAATTTGAATGTTCACTGCTATAATATCAGAAGGGCATACCCACATATGACAAGCAATTTATTGGTTAATATACCCCTGTGTGGGGGTTTTATCAGGACAACATCAATTGTTTGAGGTTTTGCTCGAGCTTAGGGCATTCTGAAGTTTCATTTCTGCACTATCAGATTATTGTTTTCCCTCCTGTCTGAATAGGGACTGGTAGGGGAGTGAGGGACAGTCCTCGTAGAGTGGGGGCGCCAATTCTCGTTTTTAGGGTGCCAACCTCCACGTCTAGTAAGGTATCAGTGAGCCTTAAAGTAAGGCTATGTAGCATCCCAGTTTAGGTCTGGTTATTTTTGGCATTGGCCATCTTTCACTGGGATAGGTTTTTTTAATGTAATAAATAAAAAATTATTTTTAGGGGATTTATATGTTTGCACTATTTTTGATTCCCATGAGATATATTTCATACGTTCGATATTTCATATTAGACCATCCTCTTCACCTTTAGGTGCTGGGTTGTTTTTTGTGGCCAAGAAAGATGGTTCATTAAGGCCTTGTATTGACTATCGTTCCTTTAACAAAATAACTGTTAAATATCAGTACCCGTTACCCCTGATTTCTGATTTATTTTCCAGAGTTAAAAGTGCCTGTTGGTTTACCAAGCTTGACCTCAGGGGGCGTATAATCTTATTCGCATCAAGCATGGGGATGAATGGAAGATGGCGTTTAATACTCCGGAGGGACATTTTGAGTACCTGGTGATGCCTTTTGGGCTCACTAATGCCCCTTCTGTCTTCCAGTCTTTTATGAACAAAGATAAAAGAAACCACAAAAGCGCGCCCATAGGGCTTTACCAGATATAATAAGTAAAAATTGAATTGTTCAGGGTTTCTCACCCTCAGAGTTTGTGTAATGCCACAACTACTAAATACGCTCAATCCCATATAATGAAGCTGCAGCAGGAGGGTGTAGACAGACAGCATCTGCTTCCATTAATCAAAGAGGAGATCCCAAAAGGGAAAAATAAAAAAAAAAAACACCTGGTTCCCGCGCTGCTATACTTCAACCCTCAAATGGAGGAAATCCAGTAGATTCTAGGAGTAGGTTCCAATATCAATGCTTTATTTCATAGTACATACAAAGACAACGCGTTTCGAGGTCCATTCCATGACCTCTTCCTCAGGTTGGATGTACAAGAAACTTGTAGCAGCGCGGGAACCAGTTGTTTTTTTTTTTTTTTCCCTTTTGGGATCTCCTCTTTGATTAGTCTTTTATGAACAATATTTTCCGGGACTTTGTGGATAAGTTTTTGATCATTTATCTGGATGATACTTTAATCTTTTCCAGTGATTGGGATTCTCATGTGGAACATGCCCGGACTGTGTTCTGGATTTTGAGGGAAAATTCTCTGTATGTTAAGGGATCAAGGTGCCTCTTTGGTGTACAGAGGATTTCATTTTTGGGATTCATTTTGTCCCCGTCTGCTATTGAAATGGACCCTGCCAAGATACAGGCCATTTATGAATGGGTTCAGCCCACTTCTTTGAAGGCTCTCCAGAAGTTTTTGGGTTTTGCTAATTTCTACCGTAAATTTATAATTAATTTTTCTGGTATTGTTAAACCACTGACTGATTTGACCAAAAAGGGCGCTGATGTAGTGAATTGGTCTCCAGAGGCAGTTTCGGCATTTCAGGAGCTTAAGTGGAGATTCACTTCTGCTCCGGTTCTACGGCAACCTGATGCCTCACTCCCATTGGAGGTAGATGCTTCTGAGATTGGTGCAGGAGCCATTTTGTCCCAAAGAGATCCGGTGACTTCTAAGCTGAATCCCCATCTGAACGTAACTATGATGTGAGGAATCGCGAATTGTTGGCCATGAAATGGGCATTTGAAGAGTGGAGACATTGGTTGGAGGGAGCTAGACATCAAGTTGTGGTCCTCACCGACCACAAGAATTTGATTTATCTTGAATCAGCCAAACGCTTGAATCCTAGACAGGCTAGGTGGGCCTTGTTTTTCAGGCGTTTTAATTTTGTGATCTCTTTTCTTCTGGGCACTAAGAATGTTAAGGCAGGCGCCCTTTCTAGGAGTTTCTTTGCGGATTCTCTTGATGTGACCGAGCCTACTACCATTCTAAATGAGGGTGTAGTTCTTTCCGCCATCTCATCCGATTTGAGATGTGCCCTGGAGGAATTTCAGGCTCACGGGGACCTTCTGATAGATCTGATACATCTAGTGGGCATTTTTTAGATCAAGTTTATGCCCTAAGGAACAGACCACTACAATCCAAGAAGTGATGAGTTGTGTATCTAATGATTTGTCCCTTTCTCAGGATATTCAGATTATTAACCTCTCAGAGAGGTTGATTGATGGTGCAGAAAGATCTGTTTTGAGTAAGGGTCTTTCATTTGTCCCTAATACGGATTTTGATCTTTTCCGTATAGTGAAGGATCTTAATCTGTTTTTACGCAAAGTTAGGTGGAAGAAGTTCTACCAGAAACAAGATTCTCGTGTAAGTTTAGAGTTGGGCATTCCGGAAGACATGTTACCTGATGTCAGATTGCTCAACTCTCTTTCAGAGATTGACCCTAACACTTTGGGTCAAGGTCCTTTTACTGAATTGAGAAATAGAAGTACGAAAATGCCGCCATTGACTGGTGATCTGTCCGCGATTGATGTTTTTTCTAATCTAGTCACTGATGATTTAATTAAGCTTTCACAGGATCGGCTCTACTGCCATTACAATTGCTCGAAGGAGGAGATGGATGCGATTGCGCGTCTGGAACAGGACGACAGCATTGTGATTAAGCCCTCAGATAAGGGTGGCAATGTTGTCGTCCTGGGAGTCGATCATTACCAACAGATGTGTGATGCTATCCTCTCTGATGGTGACACATACGAGGTGTTGACATGCAATCCCATGAATGTGTATCGAGAAGAATTGCAACAGATCCTATTAGAGGCTATGAGTAAAAAGCTCATTAATAAAACTGAATTTGAATTTATGCTCCCGAAACATCCAATTACTGCCACCTTTTATTGTTTACCCAAGGTCCATAAGGGACTTCGTCCCCTCAAAGGTAGACCAATTGTCTCGGGGGTAGGTAGCCTTTGCCAGAATATAGGAATCTACCTAGATCAGATTTTGTCTCCCTTTGTTTCCTCATTACAATCTTTTGTCAAAGATACACCGGATTTCCTCTGTCGATTGGATGGGCTTAATGTTGATCCTAAGGCTCATCTTGCTAGTATTGACGTGGAGGCATTGTATTCATCTATTCCGCATGTATATGGTTTGGAAGCAGTGTCACATTTTTTGAACATGAGAGGGTGCCAATATCGAGAACATAATCTTTTTGTCTTGCAGCTCCTCCGGTTCTGCCTTACCAGGAATTTTTTTGTCTTCAATCACAGGGTCTACCACCAGCTGAGGGGGACCGCTATGGGGTGTCCCTGTGCACCGGCTTATGCTAATCTCCTCCTCGGCTGGTGGGAGGAGACCTTGGTTTTTGGTGATGACAAGGATGAGGGGTCGTCTATGTGCCGTGTCCCTGAGTTATGGACGCGGTACATAGACGACATTTTCGTTGTATGGAGGGGCTCTGTCGAGGAATTTAAGGAATTTGTTGTCGCTCTTAATCATAATGTTATAGGCCTGTTTTTCACTTCAGTTATTGAGACATCGAGACTGCCCTTCCTTGATATTCTGATTGAAAAGGATGAGAAAGGGGAAATAGTGACTTCGACATATAGGAAACCGACATCAACAAATTCTTTATTACATTGGGATAGCCATCATCCCCAACATTTGAAAAAAGCCATCCCTAAGGGACAATACCTCAGGGTCCGGAGGAATTGCTCCGACATGTCGAGTTTTGAATCCCAAGCGAGGGATTTGAGGGATAGATTTTTAAACAGGGGCTACCCCAAATATGTGTTGAAGCAGGCCTATCAAGGAGCTAAGGACAGCAGACGATCTGAATTGTTGAGTACTGGCAGAGTAAAGCCTCCGGTTAATGATACCCTCAGATTCATAACTACATTTGACAATGGTGCGGTTCCGGTGAGGAACATCATTAAGAAGCATTGGTCCATCTTACAGATGGACAATGATGTTTCCCCATACTTGAGTGCCTCCCCTATGATTACATATAGGAAAGCACGCTCTTTGAAGGATAGATTGGTGCGGAGTCATTTTTCATCTCCGGTGAACAAAACATGGCTCCATAGTGATGTCACGGGCTGCTTTAAGTGTGGCCATTGTGTGGCTTGTTCACACATTGGTGTGAGTAAGACCTTTACTAGCAATGTGACTGGTAAGAAATATACTATCAAACATTTTATGAATTGTAGCACCAAGGGCGTTATTTATAAAGTCACTTGTGAATGTGGGTTGGAGTATGTTGGAAAGACAATTCGTGAATTCAGGAGAAGGATCGGTGAACATGTGGGAGACATAACACATAAAAGGGACACTTCTATCTCAAGGCATGTTCATGGTATGCATGATGGACAGATTACGTACCTTACTTTCACTGCGATTGATAGGGTCTGTAAACCACAGAGAGGCGGCAACTGGGATCAGTTGTTATTACAATGTGAGGCTAAGTGGATCTTCTATTTGGATACGGTAACACCTAAAGGCCTTAATCAGCAAATTAATTTCAATTGTTTTATTTGAATTCCTTCTTTCTTTCGCCTCCCAATTTTCAATCCACTGATAGGATTGTCTTATAAGCCTAAATCACTATTTTTGTCACCAATTACTAGGATTTGCATTGTACGTTTGTATATATGCTTTCCATATTTGTACTTTACATTGTCCAACATTATTTCCCTTTTTGATATTAGTGAGGGGGGCTTTAGCCCTTCTCCCCACCCTTTTCATATATTTTACCATATTGGTGAGGTGTATTGTGTTCCCCTAAGGACCCCTTGAAGTGATTTCCATTTAGGTGGTGTTGCTGCATCTATTTCATATGTGATCAATCGTTGTTTTTTGATGTATCACTGAACTACCACTATATTCGGATGCTATTGATATTCATCTCTGCTCCGGTGGACCGGGGGTGTGTTTATGTCCCCTTGCCAGCGTCACATTTGTGTGCTGTTGTTGTGAGTGGCACTTTTTTCCAGGAGGTGTGGCTTGATGCGGTTCCACTTATTGTAAGTGGGGCGGCACCATTATTCATGTTTCCCCGGTTTGGCTTATCGATAGCGCTACGGCACCGCGCTATGTGCTTCTATGAAAGCGGGGCATAATGATCCACCTATGAGAAATGGGGCGCTCCCAGAGGCGGCTTTTCGCACGTCAACCGGAAGTGGGGCACCCGCCATTTTGGTTTTACCGGAAGTGGGGCATCCTGAAGGGCATCTATAGTGTTTTGAGACGTCACCGGAAGTGGGGCATCCGCCATCTTGGTTTCACAGGAAGTGTGGCGTCTGTGACCAGTCAGTGCTCTGTACCCATGACGCTTTGCTTTGCGTTGTCATGGGGGGTGGAGTTAATGTGAACTGTGGCGCGCTCCTTGAGGAAGAATCACTTAATGGAGGACAATTGATATGTAAAGTGAGAGTGAGTATACATGTGTGACTCACTGAATTAATTATGCTGGGGCTGTGTGGATCGCCCTGATGATATAAATAAGCCCTCTTTCCTCCCCTCACTGCAGACAGCAGATAGTATTGAGAGCAGGAGGATGTATCTCTTAGCTTTAGCACTGTAGCACTTTTGAACAAGTTAGTCCCCTGAAGAATTACTTGGATGAAACGCGTTGGGACGCTCCTTGAAGGGAAAGTGTAGGGCTTGTGCAATCTAGGGCTAGTTGTGGACTGCCCTTGTTAGGGCAGGAGTCTGGGGATCAGGTAATGGTCAGCTTATGAGGGTTGTGACAGGGTATTGTACTCCCACTGCTGCCTATCCATATGTACGATGAGTATCCCTGGAGACTCCTGACCGTCTGCAAAATATTGGTGAGATTGTTCCTTTTATTATTCTCATCTTTTTGTGGCTATGAACCTCTTCCCCCTCCTTTGGTTTAGCCAGTATATAAACATATAAGTGCAATTGGCTATGGCATTTTGCTGCTATTTTTTATGCTGTATCCAATATATATAGATTGCTGTTTGTATATTACATTAGCTGCATTCTATATTCCTATCTGATGCTTTTGGGTGTATTCAATTATCCCTTGGGGATTACCCAATGTATGGGCATCTCGTTTTAATCATCTTTTGGTGACACTTTAGGTTTGTTTTTTTAGAGTCATGAATTAAAAGTTATATTTTATCTTACTTGATGTTATACAGGAATTTCAGGAGGACAAACCTGAACGTTGCCCTATGGGAAAATTGTATGTCCATGACGAGTGGAGGAAAAGAGTAATGTCTGAAATTCATTGCTCCGCGTTCGCTGGTCATCCAGGTATTTTTGGTACCAGAGATTTGGTGAGTCGGTCTTTTTGGTGGCCTGCCTTATCTCGTGATGTTAGGAATTTTGTGCAGTCCTGTGGGACTTGTTCTCGGTCCAAGCCCTGTTCTCGTTCTAGTGGGTTGTTGATGCCCCTGCCGGTGCCCAGGAGGCCATGGACCCATATCTCAATGGATTTTATTTCCGATCTTCCTGTCTCTCAGAGAATGACTGTTATCTGGGTGATCTGTGATAGATTTTCTAAGATCGTCCATCTTGTACCACTCCCAAAGTTGCCATCTTCTTCTGAGTTGGTGCCCTTGTTTTTACAACAGGTGGTTCGGTTGCACTGGATTCCTGAGAACATTGTGTCGGACAGAGGAGTCCAGTTTGTTTCCAGATTTTGGAGAGCCTTTTGTTCCAAACTGGGAATTCAGTTATCTTTCTCCTCTGCATTTCATCCTCAGACCAATGGGCAGACTGAGAGAATAAACCAGACTTTGGAATGCTATTTGAGATCTTTCATATCTGCTGATCAGGATGACTGGGTCTCATTTTTGCCCTTGGCTGAATTTGCGCTGAACAATAGGGCTAGTGTAACGGTCAACGTGTAACTGGACACAGCGCCTCCAGCAGGGCGAATTTAGGACACACGTGACCCTGGATACAGCGCCTCCAGCAGGGCGAATTTAAATAATACCGGGACGTGCAGCCGGATACACCGCCTCCAGCTGGCGAATTTAAAGTACACGTAAAACTGGATACCCCGCCTCCAGCTGGCGAATTTAAACAATAAGGGGAAACACAGGAACAATTACAGTGGTGGGCCCTGTAATAGGGAATAGGGACATGGAGACCTCCTGAGCTCCCCTGAGGCAGCATCCCTGCACTCCTTACAATCCCTATACAGGCTCCGAACCTGTCGCCGCACGCAAACCTTATGCCCTGACTCGCCCTGAACCTAGTCCCTCGCTAGGGCATTGGCCGGTGCGGAAACTAATCCCACCACTGCACATAAGGAAAGTCACAAACAGGGGAAATAGAAAACTTAGCTCTCTCTGTGCAAATGCTCCAGCACAGAGTCCAGCAACCGACTGCAGCCTTCCTCCTGAATAGCTGCCACCAAGTTCAGTCAGCGCTGCAAAGAACTCCCTTCTGTGACTCCTTCCACACCAGGACTCAGATTGAGCTGAGCAATCTCTCCAGCTCCTTCCACCACCAAGGTTGGTTGCAAATGAACAACTATCACCAACAATGATTGCATACCCTGAGACTCATTTATAGAGCCTAACACCTGATTTATAATTACCATTAAACCTAACACTAAGGAGCGATACCACTCCCCACCACCGGGCAACTTAGAATGAAAGACACCACGTGTGATAATTCTAATGGCCACCGGGGGCAATCACGTCACACTTTGCACTTGACAAAGTAAAAAAAAATTCTCTTTGTCAAGTTTAAAACTGTCAGATCATGACAGTACCCCCTCCTTAATGAGGGGCCTCTGGACCCTCAAGGCCACCCCTCCTAAGGGAAACACCTACAGCGGGGACGCCCAGACCCTGAGTTCACCCCACCCTCACCTGAATTCAAATTTAAGACAAACACAGCTGGTATTGGCAATAAAGTTTATTTTGGAGGCACCACTCATCTCCACAGCGCCGACCTGGGGAACGAGTTTATGTATGAGTATGTTAGTTTGTTATGAGCTGATCAGGCTCCACAACACACTTCCACAAGATGTTTTTTGGTGGAACCCATACACGCTCGTTCACACACAGGTCCGGACCTGAACGTTTATTGCACACATTCGTTTGTCATAAAACTTGGTGAACTCATTCTGGACCTGATAACAGAGGCGTCCCCCTGTGTCACCACACTCACACCCCCGCACTACACCATAGGGTACACCACCCTCCACCCCTTTCCACCACGAGGTCTGCTCCTCACAGGGTTTGCTAGTGGCGAGGGCTGGAACTTGCCCCTACTCCCCCGCCGCACAATCGCTGCTCTAACTGGAGAGGAAGGGGTCCCCTGAAGAGAGACGGCAGAGACAGTAGTCTCAAGGCAGCAGCCCCCACACGACTGCCCCCAGCTGACTACTTCCCTAGCTCGCCAATCTATCCCCGGGTTGTGTTTTTTCAGCCAAGGGAAGCCTAAAACGATAGGTACTGGCATTCCCTCCAAGACGTAGCATGACAAGGACTCCTCATGATGTCCTATACGCAGATGGATGTTTTCTACGACTTGGGTAAGGCTCCCCTGACTCAGTGGAACAGAGCTAATGGCCTGCACGCTTATAGGTTGGGCCAGCGTCCTACACTTCAGGCCACGAGTCTGGACAAAATGAGCATCCACCAGACTGACTCCTGCTCCGCTGTCCACAAGCACCGGTACCACCTCCGGTACCCCGCCAGCTAACACTTCTGCTGACATAATACCTTGGGAGGGCAAAATGGAGGAAATGTACACTCCCTGGTTGCCTCCCTCCAAACGACCAGGGGTCTGCGGCTTCTGAGATGACACAGATATTTTGGCACGTAATGGGCACGCCTTAAGGAAATGACCAATCTGCCCACAGGAAAAACATGCCAACCCCACTCCCTGAACCGTAGGTAGGCCTGAGCACAACCCAACACCTCCTACTTGCACAGGTTCGTCCGGAGACTTGGCACGCCCTGGGCAGGCTCCCATGAAATGGCCCGGCTTCCCACAGGAAAAGCATACCCCCCCACCACGGCGAACCCCAGGCAACCCCCTATTTGTACCAACCACACCGGGCTGCCTGGGTTCCACCAACCGTACCGGGGGGTCCTCACCCCCGGAGAGGACTACAGGGGCACATTTTGTGTATGTCTTTCCCTAAGGCGTCTATCCACCCGGATGGCGAGGGACATGGCGGCCTCCAGCGACCTGGGGGCGGCATACTGCACCAGAGTGTCCTGCAACTTAGGAGACAGACCCTGCACAAATTGACTCCTAAGTGCAGGGTCATTCCGCTGAGTGTTAGTGGCCCATCTCCTAAACTCAGAGCAGTACTCCTCAGCAATCCGGGCTCCCTGTTTACACCTACGGAGTCGGGATTCCGCCAGAGAGACACCATCAGGATCCCCATACACAAGCGCCAAAGCCGCAAAAGACTCGTCCACGGACTCTAAAGATGGTGAATCGTCCGGCAGGGAGAAGGCCCAGGATTGGGGATCCCCCTTCAAAAGGGACATAATGATTCCCACCTGTTGCTCTTCGCTCCCTGAAGAACGAGGGCGCAGCCTGAAATATAATTTACAGGCTTGCTGAAATACCAAGAATTGATCTCTCCCTCCAGAAAACCGGTCTGGGAGAGATATCTTGGGTTCTGGCTGAGCCTGTGCCTGAATCAAACCTCCAAAGCCCACCAACAGCTGCAGTTGCTGCACCATCTCACCGCGCAGCCCCCTAATCTCTTCAGTAAAGGTCTGCAGTACCTGGGTAAAGGTTTGCATTAGGTCCATAGCTCAGTAGAAAAGAAAAAATTTTACGTTTGGTGATAATGTAACGGTCAACGTGTGACTGGACACAGCGCCTCCAGCAGGGCGAATTTAGGACACACGTGACCCTGGATACAGCGCCTCCAGCAGGGCGAATTTAAATAATACCGGGACGTGCAGCCGGATACACCGCCTCCAGCTGGCGAATTTAAAGTACACGTAGAACTGGATACCCCGCCTCCAGCTGGCGAATTTAAACAATAAGGGGAAACACAGGAACAATTACAGTGGTGGGCCCTGTAATAGGGAATAGGGACATGGAGACCTCCTGAGCTCCCATGAGGCAGCGTCCCTGCACTCCTTACAATCCCTATACAGGCTCCGAACCTGTCGCCGCACGCGAACCTTATGCCCTGACTCGCCCTGAACCTAGTCCCTCGCTAGGGCATTGGCCGGTGCGGAAACTAATCCCACCACTGCACTAGATCACACATAAGGAAAGTCACAAACAGGGGAAATAGAAAACTTAGCTCTCTCTGTGCAAATGCTCCAGCACAGAGTCCAGAAACCGACTGCAGCCTTCCTCCTGAATAGCTGCCACCAAGTTCAGTCAGCGCTGCAAAGAACTCCCTTCTGTGACTCCTTCCACACCAGGACTCAGATTGAGCTGAGCAATCTCTCCAGCTCCTTCCACCACCAAGGTTGGTTGCAAATGAACAACTAACACCAATAATGATTGCATACCCTGAGACTCATTTATAGAGCCTAACACCTGATTTATAATTACCAATTAAACCTAACACTAAGGAGCGATACCACTCCCCACCACCGGGCAACTTAGAATGAAAGACACCACGTGTGATAATTCTAATGGCCACCGGGGGCAATCACGTCACACTTTGCACTTGACAAAGTAAAAAAAATTCACTTTGTCAAGTTTAAAACTGTCAGATCATGACAGCTAGTTCTGCCACTTTGATGTCGCCCTTTTTCTGTAATTTTGGGTTGCATCCTCGATTTTCTTCAGGGCAGGTGGAATCGTCGGCCTGCCCAAGTGTGGATTCTGTGGTAGAGAGAATGCAGCAGATTTGGGACCAAGTGGTGGATAAGTTGTCCCACTCTCAGGAAAATGCCCAACGGTTTTCCAACCAGCATAGGTCCATTGGTCCCCGGTTTAAAGTGGGTGATATGGTTTGGTTGTCTTCAAAGAATATTCCTATGAAGGTTGCGTCTCCAAAATTCAAGCCAAGATTCATTGGACCTTATAAGATTTTGGAAATCCTTAATCCCATTTCTTTCCGTTTGGCTCATCCAGTTACGTTAAAGATTCATAACGTGTTCCATAAATCCTTGTTGAAGAGGTTTGTAGAGCCAATAGTTCCCATGGCGGCGCCTCCTGACCCTGTATTGGTTAAAGGTAATTTGGAGTATGAGGTAGAGAAAATATTGGATTCTCGTTTGGCTAGACGGAGACTCCAGTACTTGGTCAAATGGAAGGGTTATGACCAGGAGGATAATTCTTGGGTTTCTGCTTCTGACATTCATGCCGAAAGATTGGTTTGTGCTTTTCACCGCGCCCATCCTGACCGGCCTGGTGGCATGGGTGAGGGTTCGGTGACCCCTCCTCAAGGGGGGATACTGTTGTGAATTCTCTCTCTGGCTTCCCTCTGGTGATTACTGAAGGTAGAGGAGCTGGTCAGATTGACAGAGGGGTTGCGAGTTCTCTTTCTGGACTCCCTCTGGTGGTTACTGGAGGTAGTGGAGCTGATCTGATTGACAGAGGCTTGCCACCTGATAATGAGGAAGACGATTGGAGATCTGGGGTTTCTGATTGGGATTTAAGACAGCTGACTCCCTCTATCCCTGCTGGTGATATCCTTTCTGTCCCTTCTGAGGTCTGATATCGCCTGCTCTTTCTCTGCATGTTCAGCTAAGTGGTTCATTTGTTATTCTGTTTGCATTTGATCTGGTTTTGTTTATCTCTGCTTTGTGTGGGCCAGCCAGCTCTGGCTGGGGCTGTGCTGAATCACCACCCATATGTTACTGCAAGTGCCAGTTTGTTTTGTCCCCTGTTATTGGTCTCTTTTTGCTTTGCTTTCAGAGTGGGGGCGAAGTCGTGCGACTTCAGTGTTTTTGTGCATCAGACGTTTTGGACTTTTTGCAGGGTTTTTTGCGTGATTGCAGACAGTGTCTTTCCTTTCCTGTCCTGTCTAGTCACTGTGGACCCCATCGTTTGCTTAGTCTATTTTTCTGCCTGCGTTTGTGTTTTCATCTTGTCTCACCGACAATATATTTTTGGAGGCTATCTATTCCTTTGGGGTCTGCTCTGGGGCAGTTTAGATTTCCTCTTTCTTGCTTTAGGCTTAGTTAGCTCTCCGACTGTGCCGAGGCGTCTAGGATCATCGTAGGCACACTCCATGGCTACTGCTAGTTGTGTGGACAGGATCAGGGGTCTGCATCCGCTTAGTTACCAACCTCTCTGGTTTTCTGTGGCTTAGCTTGGGCCTGCTATCCTCCTCAGTGCCCATTCGTAACAGTTCAGAGCTTCTCTGCCTGCTAGCAGCCATTCTTAGTTTCATTTTCTGTGGGAGAGACGTGCTTGTACCAAGCTGTGAAAGGCATCAGTTTTTCGACCACCTTGCTTCACATTTGCTGCGCATTTTGCTCACATCTTGTTGTTAACATTCTGCATGTCTGGAGAACCTACTGCATTACCCATCGTATGCTGTATGTCCAGATTTCCAAATAAACAAATCTGGACTTCACAATCCCTGGTGTGTATCATCTCTCCGGACGCTGAACAGCAACAATGGTCCTGTCTGCTCTGCATTGAGAAAACGGAAGGTAGGAATCTCTCCCAGCCCCAATCAACTACACCTCCATTCACCTCATATGGGGACAGAACACCCTATTATGGGCACTGGCATCAATGTTCTTCTGCGCAGGCATCGGCGAGTCACTACTACTTCAGTGCTGGCGAAGAAGAAAAATAATGTCAATGCCAATAGCAGAGAGGAAAAGGTAAGTATTATCACGCTCTTGAAGGGCATAGGCATGGGATTCCGAGGCCAGAAAGCAAGACACTGATGGGAAGGGGGAGGTGTGCAAATCAAGACCGGAGGTCCAGTTTTCTTTCAGGCACCGCATGCCCCGGAGTCCAGAAGAAATCATATCCATAACAGAATAAAAAGACGATTTCTGCACATCAAGATGGCAGATATGGGCATAAAGATATGACTATTTTAACAATTCTATTACCTGAATGCCCATATTAATAGGTAAAGAAAGTCCCAGGGGGTGACAGATTCCCTTTAAAACACCACTAGCTAACCCTGCCAAAGTCTGTTATTTAAGCCTATAGTTACTGTATATGTAAAAGGTGTTTGGTGGTGAAGGGACTGAAGAAGAAATTTTATATTACTTTTTTACACAAAAGTAGCTCATATTTTTTATGGATGCAAACAAGGTGAGCCACACATTATCCTGGATGGTTACAGGTCCCATAGAAAGGCACAATATGTATTGCAGATATGTGTAATGCCAGTGTCTCTGCACTCTGCTTCCCTCCCCCAGCAGAGACGCTGACTCACTCACTGCCGCGGCTCTGCACTCCCTCCTCCATCTCCTGTTGCTACAGCTCGGGGTCTGCTCTCTGCTTGCAGATCCCCAGGCACTGTGCTAAGGGCCTGTCCTCTTAATGAGCGAGTGAACACCGTCCCAAAGTGTCCCCCGCCTATAGCTGGGAGACATATTATTTAAGGCACCTCCACCAGATGGGAGGTGCCTGAGCAAAATGTTAGTTTAGTCTTATGTGCTTGCTAGAACTTAGGTCCCCAGTGCTTGTATCACAGTTTCCCTATCCTATATATCATGCCTGCTGTGCCTACCTGTGTTACAGTCATTTCTTCCAGAACACCTGCCTGCCTGTCTAACAGCTGTGCCTGCCAGCATCTGCCTGTATCTCAGCCATGCCTGCCTGCTTCTGAAGTTAGTAGTCAATTAGTGCCTGAACAGGTTGAGACAGGACGTGTTGAGAGAAGCTGGGGACAGGAGCTATAGCTGAGCTTACCCCCAGGCTTGAGCACCAAAGACCGGAGCCCGGAGTCCAAGGCTGTGTGGGTACTAAAGCCCCAGCAGCAGAATCTGGAGGACAGAAGACAGCAGATCCTCTGTCCCCAACTGATACTCGACGACACAGTAGAACGTGTGAGCCGGAGATGCCAGAGAGGAGCGATCCCTGAAGCAGGCTACAGCTGCCTGTCATGTGAGTGGAGTTCTACCTACTGTAAGTAGCAAACAGAGAGAGGGACTTGAATAGAGTTCACAGCAGCAAGTACCTCAGAAAATAGCGCTAGAAAGGAGGCCTCACAACCCACCTGTATAAGAAGATTCCCAAATTGCTTTCAGGTTGACCAGCTCCAGAATCATATGTAACCTGAGCCTTGGACTGTACCTGCACAGCTCAGTAAAAGGTAAAGGAAACTGCACTCTGTTGTGTCCTCTAATTATTCCTGCATCACCTATCCAACTCTGCTACATCTATCATAATCAAACACAACATCCTTCCTACAACTACTGCCCTGGGACAAAACTCTGCCTGTGGAGAGCTATACCAATTCTGCTGCATCACCATCAGTCCCAGAGGATCTGCCCTGCAGCGCTGGTCACCTCTGACCAGAAACCACAGGTGGCATCACAAACACTTTACAAACTCTTTACTTTTCCCCTGTAAATATCCCCTTTTACTGGATGCCCAGGGCCATGGACCGGGTCACTGCCGCTTTGACACATCCCTTTGAGAACCAGCCCTGCACCAAGTATCCCCACTGCCCTGGCGGGCGATCCAACTGTCTATCAGCCATGCCTGCCTGCCTGTTTATCAGCTGTGCCAGCTAGTACTTACCAAGTCTACCATTCCTGGCCATTCTTGACTCCTGTTCCTTGGAGGTCAGTTGCCATCCACCTGAGGTCTGCGCTGTGATGTAGCACCTGGTCTCGCCTCTCTTGTCCCTCCTCGGATTGCGGTATCGCCAGCCGCCGCGCATCCGAAGTCAGACTTGATAAGACACCTAGTCACACCCCTCCAGGCTCTCCTCGGATCATGACACTGTGGTTCCACCATCCATTCCGTATCAATATGTAACAAGAAACAGCTTTAATTACATTTCTTGTTAGCTAATAACTGCTATATATTAGTCTGCAGTCACTCTATGCAGTGTGTTGTGAGTATTCTCCGGGGCCAGCACCGGGACCGGCGGACGCGTGACCGCAAGTATGTGATTTGCATGCAGGCACAGTCATGTTGACTAGATGGACGCTGCCTCATTTAATGCAAGTGAATTAAGCAAAGCTGGATGCAGTCTAGTAAGAATGAGACCGTAACTATGCAAATCGTATTTTATAGTACGCACGATTTGAAGATTCACAAGTCTGCAGTCACATAGAGTGACTCTAGAATTGTAGCCTAAGGCTGGAAAATCCCTTTAAGCTTGGATTGACATGTAACCGTACCTTTAAATTATAAACACAGGATATCCCATAAATAAGTGAAAGGTACTTGCCCCATCTCATCAGAAGAGTAGGGTTTTTAACAATGATAGCAGACATTTGTATTAAGATTAAAACTCACCACGAAGTCTAAGAGAAGAGCAAAGTAAGCAGGCATTATGGGACTCCTGACCCATAGCTGTAGGAAAATAAATGAGTTTGGATTGCAATTACACTAATCCTATGATTTTACAGGGTGATGGTATATATCCGTGGGGTCTTAGTCACATTAACAGAATGTGATATTATTCTGCCTTTTCCCCCTTCCAATATCACCAGATATTTATGAAATTTATGATAAGATCATGCAAGACAAACTTATGGTTAAAGAAGCACAACCATCAAAGTTTTTACCCTCTTGTTGCAATCATCACATTATATAGCACTGTGTACTTACAATTGCTCATTTTGTCTTTCTACCCAGCTAATTCTTCTCTTTTCTGTATGTAGAAACAGGAAGTCTCATTTCCCTGTGTGGGTCATCCCCGCTTCAACTCCTGACCCAGGTACATTTATAGTAATGACTCACACAGGGAAAATTGATCTCCTGTATCTACATAGAGTTTAGAAAGATTCGGCAAGTCAATTTTTAATCATGTTTTGTCATAGACCTATTGGAAAAGAGAAGAATTAGCTGGGTAGAAAGGCAAAATAAGCAATTGTAAGTACACAATGCTGTATAATATGATGAGTGCAATATATCAAGAGGATAAAAACTTTGATAGGAGGATGAGGAGCACTTCTTTATTGGCAGAGGCTTTTGGTCACCAGGATTTCGCACTTGTATGGACACGTGACATATAGAATCATATTCTCAGCAGATACCATTTATGGAATAGACAGGCATCGACAGTGATAAGCACTTCTATCGATGACGCATCCAGACACAGCCAGAAAACAAGATGTGTTACACAATACTAGAAAAGATGTAAATGGCAGAATGATTGAAAAATCCAAACGTTATGAGACATCTTCTAAGAGTTACTGAGAAGAACAAAGTGTTTTCCAATTTGATCCTCAGGATACAAACAACTTCAGTTATTGTCAGAATTTGTAAATCTCACCTTATCGGGAGCTGATGTCACAGCAGAGTAGGGCACATATGAAAGAGCTGTCTCATGGTTCAACCCTTAAAGATCAGTTTTCATTTCTATTTGAGGCCATAGAATAATATCAGATACTACTGGTGCCAACATACAACTACAACCTTCAGTATCACTTAACGAAAAGCATTGAAAAACACTCCCATCAAAATTTCTATCCTCTTAATAGTACAGTCAACATATTATGTAGCACTGTGTACTTAGAATTGCTCATTTTGCCTTTCTACCTAGTTATTATTCCCTTTTCCATTAAGTCTATGACATCACATGATTGAAAACAGACTTGCTGAATCCTTCTAAGCTCTATGTAAAAACAGGAGATCAATTTTCCTTGCAAGAGTCATCACTGCAAAAGTCACTGGCATTGGAAAGAAAGGAGCAGCTGGGTCAGGAGCTGAAAAAGGGAATTACTCATACAGGGAAAAGAGGTTTCCTGTTTCTACATAGAGCAGAGAAAAGATAAAGAGAAGAATTAACTGTGCAGAAAGGCAAAATGAGCAAATGTAAGTACACAGTGCTATATCATATGGTGATAGCAATATAATAAGAGGATAAAAACTGTTTGATGGGAGGATGAAAAGTGCTTCTTTAATAAGCACCATTAAGTACTGACAATATGATGGTCAAACCTAAATATGTCAATTCAGGTATAAGTGTTAGGATGACAATACTCAAGATTATTACTTTCTGTAACAAATGATTATTGCAAACATGAGTGGTAAAAGGGATATCTGTTTTTAATCCAAGGGATTGTATAATGTTAGTCTTTTTTTACCTATTTTTACCAGCGAAGCTAAAGCAGACAGCTGGGGGTTGATATTAATAGGCTGGGAAAAGGCCATGGATATTGGTCCCCTCCCAGGCTAAGAACATCAGCCCTCAATGGCCTATTAGATGCGCCAATTCTGGCGTTTTGCCCGACTCTTCCCGTTTCCCCTGGTTTGCCCCTGGGGTTAATGCCAGCTTTGTAATGTCAGCTGACATAAAGTCCAGGGGTTAGTAATGGAGAGACACCCTCATTACTAACCCTGCAGTAAAAATTAATGAAGACACACACAGAAACAGTTATTCCAAACAAAGGAGATTTGCTAGATATTAACCCCAAATTTTTACATTAAATTTTAAGTAGACACCATAAACATAATACCAAAAAAATCTACTTAAGAAAAATTCCAAAACTAAATTATTATTAAATATATGATTTTTATTAAGTCAAAAAGACACCAACATGATTCCAATTAAAAACTATAAGAAATTCCTTCAGAGGAAGCAGATCAACATGCACAGTAGACAATATATAAGGTTTCAATCCACAAAAAAGGGGGATTTTCAAAAGCAGAGGAAAAAATATATACAATTTTCTATTTAATATACCATGCAGTGCATTATTTCATATAATCAATTATCCCACTGCTTTTATCATACTACCAGAAATCCATTCGTTATTATATGGCCAAATTTGTCATGATTAATATAAAAAAGCGTAAAGTGCATAGTGCATTTTCAACATAAAATAACTAGGCCATAAAGGTATAGGGTTAATCAAAAGCTACCCACCTGAATTCATACTGTGTATGTGAACACCGCCGCCTCACACTCCAATGCGCGTTTCACACATGGTTTCTTCAGGGAGAAACCACGTGTGAAACGCGTGTTGGAGTGTGAGGCCACAGTCTGCTGATGAGACCCTTGTGTCAGGGTCCTGTGAATCTTGTTCAACTCTATGATTGGCCATTTAAGGCCAGATCTGGGTCTGACACACAGCACTAGTTCCTGTACAACCATATTCCAGTGCACCAGAATGGGTTTCTAATTCCCCCTGTCCAGCATTATTTATTATATCAAATCTCATCCAGACTGAATGGACAATATCGGCCATGTCTCATCATTACATGCTTGGAGCATTTTCACGATGATTTACTTTAAACCATCACTGTCAACATTTTACAGTAACATCTGACATTCTGGGTTTCATTTTAAGCAATTTACCAATTTCATATCGCTTTCCTCTTATCAGTGGCTACAGGGTAAACATTACAGCACTTTCTGTGATAGTAAAAGAAACTGAACAACAAAACTCTGATAAGTTTTGTTCTAGCTGATAAGAAATATTGAAGATTTTCTGTCTATTTTTGCAAAGTATATATACTGGATAGAATACGGCAAAAACAAATCATATAAAAAATAGGTATTCCATATGAAGGTATCCAAAGAATCAAATAAAAGATTAGAAAAATTAAATAACCTTTTTAAAAGTTGTCTTTTTTTATTGAAATATACTTAAAACACCCAAAAAGGGCCAAAATATTATAAGTATATAGGCCCCAATTTACCATGACCGGTGATTATCTTGATGAGGTTGTGTTATGGATTTAAATGCTCCTGTACGCTTCTTCATCAACCTTGAGTGTCTGGTGAGTGGTATGTGTCTCTGTGCACTGCAACAGAAGTCTTACTCCAGTCAAGGACTGGGGGGGAGATTTCCAACGTACATAACACCATAGCTAGTCATGAATTAGACAAACTGTGTCATCATGCCCCCTGATGTACCCCTGTCCCACCCCACCTCCATCCACTTCCATAGAGTTGGGAAAAATTGGCATGAAATCTCGAAAAGTTGCAAAATTTGTGCGCAATTCTGAGTTGTGCCCAAGTTTTGCAGTTTTTCCAAACTTTTACATCACTTTTTTAGAAGAATAGGGGTCTTGGTGTTTATAGTGTTTTGGTCCTTTTCAGGTGTTTTTATTAACTCCTTAGTGACTGAGCCAATTTATTAACCCCTTAATGACCAAGCCAAATTTTACCAGTGAAACTTTATGTGGTAATAACTCTGGAACGATTCAACTGATCCCACTGATTGTGAGAATGTTTTTTCGTAACGTATTGTACTTTATGATCGTGGTAACAATTGTTCGATATTACTTGCATTTATTTGTGGAAAAAAAACAGAAATTTGGCAAAATTTTGAAAAATTTAGCAATTTTTAAACTTTTAATTTTTATGCCCTTAAATCAGAGAGTTACGTCACACAAAATAGTTAATAAATAACATTTCCCACATGTCTACTTTACATAAGCACAATTTTTGAAGCATAATTTTTTTTTTGTTGGAAAGTTAGAAGAGTTAAAATTTGACCAACAATTTATAACATTTCCAGCAAAATTTACAAAACCATTTTTTTAGGGACCATAACACATTTGAAGTGACTTTGAGGGGCCTAATGTATGGGGCTAATGTGCAGGTTAATAGTGCTCTGACACCGTGCAGCACCCACACTGAGAGCCCTGCTGCCAGGAGGAAATGACATTTATTTATAATAATAGTAAATTGTTTATTATGAATTTACTAAATACAGTGCAACTCGTGCCACGGTTACTGTACGGGGGCTTGTTATACTAACATACTGGGGCTTATAATAAGACCCAGACCATAAGAATAATAAGCCCCTACCTCCCCATCTCCAGCCTCCCCAGACAGCAACCATTACAACTGATGGTGTCTGATGTGCATATAATCTCATAACATTAAACAGTATAATCAGACCTCAGTGCCGTGTCCCCCCTCCCCCTCCCCCACCCCAGCTCCCACAACACCCCCATCCTCTCACATTAACCTCACAGTGACAATGACATGCCTGCATTTATGTAATAAATTTCATACACTCTTACTGATGAAGTTTGCAGGCAGGTCCATGAAGTGTCAGTTAAATTCATGGTGGGCAATAGGACCCAGCATCCTTGAGCCAGTCAGAGCCTGCGCAGGGAGAAACAACGCAGCGCTGCCAACCTGGAAGAAGTTCATCCAGTCAGACAGCAACGTACACTGCATGGACTGAGACTCTGCAACTGTTCGCTGTTATTGTCCGTGTAAAGAGTCTCAGTTCTGTCCTCACTAATTGAAGCAGACTTCATGTAACTTAAAAAGGCAGCTAAACCCCTATACCAGGGTCCAATAAGGAGACTGTAGGTTGAATCTGTATTTTATTGAACGTGGTGGTATATTGCTGCGGTGAAACTACAAATAAAACATATACATACTGTTATGATTGAGTCACCGTAGGAGGCAAAAATAGAAATGCTAGCTAAGTCCAGAAAACCAGAGAAGTTGGCAGCTATCGGATTGCAGACCCCTGAACCTATCAACACAACTAGCAGTAGCCGTGGGGGGCTCCTACGATGCCCTAGGCCCCTCGATCACAGCCGGAGGACTACATAGCCTAAAGACAGAAAGGGAAATCTAAACTGCCCCAGAGCAGACCCCAAAGCAAAAGGCAGCCCCCCACATATAATGACGGTGAAGCAAGAAGAAAGAACAAAGCACAGACAGAAAGATAGACTGAGCAAAGATGGGGCCCACGCTAGCTTAGATAGGAAAGGACAGGAAGGCTGCTGTCTGCAATCCGTGAAAAACCCTATGAAAATAAGAGCCAACCAACTGACAGTAAAAAAGGCCCTGAAGACGCTAGGCTTCAAAAAAGCTATGTCAGTACTCAGGAATATTCTGAAGACAGAGCAACAGGCAAAAGGAGATTCAGCTCACCCGAGCAGGGAATGGCAGAATCCAGAAAAGCAAGGAAAACAAAACACTAATGCAAAAAGGCAAAGCAGAAATCTTAGCTTTAGATGAGCAGGAATCAGACTGGCTTCCTAGAAGTCCACAGAGAAATCACCCGCAAGCCAGAAGGGCATCGGCAGCGTTATATCCAGTCATTAACTCCACTCAGCCAGTCATCATCATCATCCCCAGGTGTTTGACAATCAGGCTCACTACCTTTCTTCACCAGAAGAGGGAGTTCCTCGGGCCTCAGTAGTGAAGGGGAAAATGAACTCACAACAGTACCTCCCCCTTGAGGAGGGGTCACCGAACCCTCAACCACGCCACCAGGGCGATCAGGGTGAGCCCGATGAAAGGCACGCACCAATCTTTTGGCATGAATATCAGAGGCAGAGACCCAGGAATTATCCTCCTGACCATAACCCTTCCACTTAACCAAATACTGGAGTCTCCGTCTAGCCAGACGGGAATCCAGTACTTTCTCTACCTCATATTCCATGTTACCTTCAACCAATACAGGGTCTGGAGGTGCAATCCCCGGAACAACAGGTTCAACAAACCTCTTCAACAAAGATTTATTGAACACATTATGGATTTTAAATGTGACAGGAAGAGCCAAACGAAAAGAGACCGGATTAATAATCTCCAAAATCCTGTAAGGTCCAATAAATCTAGGCTTAAACTTAGGAGAAGCCACCTTCATAGCAATATTTTTTGATGATAACCACACCATATCACCAACCTTAAATTGGGGACCAATGGTCCTATGTCGGTTGGAAAACCGCTGGGCCTTTTCCTGGGAGAGAGATAACTTATCCACCACTTGGTCCCAGATCTGGTGCATTCTCTCCACCACAGTGTCAACCCCTGGGCAGGCAGAGGGCTCCACCTGCCCTGAAGAAAATTGAGGATGAAACCCAAAGGAGACATCAAAGTGGCAGAACTAGCTCTATTATTTAAAGCAAATTCGGCCAAGGGCAAAAATGAAAACCAATCATCCTGATCAGCAGAAATAAAACATCTCAAATATGACTCCAAGGTCTGGTTTGTTCTCTCTGTCTGCCCATTGGTCTGAGGGTGAAAAGCAGAGGAGAAGGACAACTGAATTCCCAGCTTGGAACAGAAAGTTCTCCAAAATCTAGACACAAACTGGACTTCTCTGTCAGATACAATGTTCTCAGGAATCCCATGCAAGCGAACCACCTGTTGTAAAAACAGGGGCACCAATTCAGAGGAAGACAGCAACTTAGGGAGTGGTACAAGATGAACCATCTTAGAGAACCTATCACAAATCACCCAAATAACAGTCATCCTTTGAGAGACAGGCATATCAGAGATGAAATCCATTGAAATATGGGTCCATGGACTCTTGGGGACAGGCAAAGGCATCAACAACCCACTAGAGCGAGAACACGATTTAGACCGGGAGCACATCCCACAGGACTGCACAAAATTCCTGACATCACGAGACAAGGAGGGCCACCAAAAAGACCGACTCACCAGATCTCTAGTACCAAAAATACCTGGATGACCAGCCAAAGCAGAGCAATGAACTTCAGACATCACTCTCTTCTTCCACTGGTCAGGAACATACAACTTTCCACTGGGACAACGCTCAGGTTTGTCCTCCTGGAACTCTTCCAGAGCACGTCTCAAATGGGGCGAGATGGCAGAAAGAACTACCCCTTCGCCTAAGATGGTAGCAGGCTTGGTCACCACAGGAGAATCAGCAAAGAAGCTCCTAGAGAGGGCATCAGCCTTGACATTCTTAGTTCCAGGAAGAAAAGAAACCACAAAATCAAAACGTGTAAAAAACAAGGCCCACCTAGCCTGTCTAGGGTTCAAGCGCTTAGCCGACTCTAGGTAAATCAAATTCTTGTGGTCAGTGAGGACCACGACTTGATGCTTAGCTCCCTCCAACCAATGTCTCCACTCCTCAAATGCCCATTTCATGGCTAACAGTTCCCGATTCCCCACATCATAGTTACGTTCAGATGGAGAGAACTTTCGGGAAAAGAAAGCACAGGGATTCATTTTAGATGTTACAGGATCTTTTTGGGACAAAACAGCTCCTGCACCAATCTCAGAAGCATCCACCTCTACCTGGAACGGAAGTGAGACATCAGGTTGCCGAAAAACCGGGGCGGAGGTGAAACTTCGCTTCAGCTCCTGAAAGGAAGAAACAGCCTCCGGAGACCAATTTAACACATCAGCACCCTTCTTAGTCAAATCAGTCAATGGCTTGGCAATACTAGAAAATTTTGCTATAAATTTCCGATAAAAATTAGCAAAACCCAAAAACTTCTGGAGGGCCTTCAAAGAAGTGGGCTGAACCCAATCGTAAATGGCCTGTACCTTGGCCGGGTCCATTTCAATAGTTGACGGGGACAAAATAAATCCCAAAAAAGAAATCCTCTGTACTCCAAAAAGGCATTTAGATCCTTTGACATACAGGGAATTCTCCCTCAAGATCCGGAACACAGTCCAAATATGTTCCACATGAGAATCCCAATCCTTGGAGAAGATCAAAATATCATCCAGATAGATAATCAAAAATTTATCGACAAAATCTCGGAAAATATCGTTCATGAAGCACTGGAAGACAGAAGGGGCATTAGTGAGCCCAAAAGGCATCACCAGGTACTCAAAATGTCCCTCCGGAGTATTAAACGCCGTCTTCCATTCATCCACATGCTTAATGCGAATAAGATTATACGCCCCCCTAAGGTCAAGCTTGGTAAACCAGCAAGCACCTTTAACTCTGGAGAATAGATCAGAAATCAGGGGTAACGGATACTGATATTTAACAGTAATTTTGTTGAGAGCACGATAATCAATACAAGGTCTTAATGATCCATCCTTTTTGGCTACAAAAAAAAACCCGGCACCTAAGGGTGACGAGGATGGTCTAATATGACCCTTCTCCAACTCCTCCTTAATATAGGATCGCATAGCCTCGTGCTCGGGTACAGATAAATTGAAGAGCCGACCCTTGGGAAATTTACACCCCGGGCTCAGTTCAATAGCACAGTCATAACTCCTATGAGGAGGCAGAGACGCAGACTCATTCTCACTAAATACATCATAAAAGTCCGCCAAATAATCAGGAACATCATGCGACTGAGGAGAGGTGGAAAACACCGGAGCCTCACTAAAGGCACACCGACAACCCCAACTCACCACAGACACAGATTTCCAATCCAAAACTGGATTATGAATTTGTAACCAGGGAAACCCCAGAACAATAGTATCATGCAGATTATGTAACACCAAAAACCTGCAATTTTCTTGATGGTCTGGGGCGACCCGCATTACCACCTGGGTCCAAAACTGAGGTTTATTTTTAGCCAAAGGAGTAGCATCAATCCCCCTCAAAGGGATAGGCGTCTGCAGAGGTGTCATCGGAAATCCACAACGTTTAGCAAAATCCAAGTCCATTAGGTTTAGAGCTGCTCCCGAATCCACAAAAGCCTTGGCGGAAAATGTGGACAGGGAGCAAATCAGAGTAATAGCCAAAAGAAACTTAGGTTGAACACCACCAACAGAAAACGTGTGTGCAAAGCGTTTCTCGCGTTTAGGACAGACAGAAATAACATGCAAGGCATCTCCACAGAAAAAACACAACTTATTACGCCTTCTGAACTCCTGACGCTGCTCTCTGAAAAAACTCTATCACATTGCATAGGTTCAGACATCTGTTCAACAGGTGGCAACACCTCTCGTGCAGCTCTGCGTTCGCGTAAACGCCGATCAACCTGAATGGCTAAAGACATAGAATCGTCAAGACCAGAGGGAACAGGAAATCCCACCATAGTATCTTTTATGGCTTCTGACAACCCCTTCCGAAAGAGAGCAGCCAAGGCATTATCATTCCAGGTAGTAAGTACTGCCCACTTTCGGAATTTTTGACAGTACAATTCTGCAGAATCACGACCCTGGTTCAATGCCAGCAGGGTCTTTTCAGCCTGATCAATGGCATTAGGTTCGTCATACAACAACCCCAAGGCCTGAAAAAATGCGTTCACATTAGTCAGAATAGGATCATCTGGTTTCAAAGAAAACGCCCAATCCTGGGGATCGCCACGCAGCAAAGAGATGACAATTTTAACCTGCTGCGCGGAGCTCCCTGACGAGTTAGGCTTCAAGGCAAAAAATAATTTACAATTATTTTTGAAATTCAAAAATTTAGACCGATCCCCAAAAAATACATCAGGTGTAGGAATCTTTGGTTCAGCAGCATGTGAATGAGCAAGGTAGGCGGAAATTCGCCGCACTTCCGCAGCGAGCTGCTCCACACGATCAGACAATTGCTTTATCTCCATTGAGAGAAAAAAAAAATTCCCCCTACGGCCTCAGAGATATAGAGGAAAAAAATATACACTTTTTTTTTTTTTATACAATTCTTTCCTGCTATTGAGTACCCTAGAATCTGCGGTATGGCGGGTGATTCTGTTATGATTGAGTCACCGTAGGAGGCAAAAATAGAAATGCTAGCTAAGTCCAGAAAACCAGAGAAGTTGGCAGCTATCGGATTGCAGACCCCTGAACCTATCAACACAACTAGCAGTAGCCGTGGGGGGCTCCTACGATGCCCTAGGCCCCTCGATCACAGCCGGAGGACTACATAGCCTAAAGACAGAAAGGGAAATCTAAACTGCCCCAGAGCAGACCCCAAAGCAAAAGGCAGCCCCGCACATATAATGACGGTGAAGCAAGAAGAAAGAACAAAACACAGACAGAAAGATAGACTGAGCAAAGGGGGCCCACGCTAGCTTAGATAGGAAAGGACAGGAAGGCTGCTGTATGCAATCCGTGAAAAACCCTATGAAAATAAGAGCCAACCAACTGACAGTAAAAAAGGCCCTGAAGACGCTAGGCTTCAAAAAAGCTATGTCAGTACTCAGGAATATTCTGAAGACAGAGCAACAGGCAAAAGGAGATTCAGCTCACCCCAGCAGGGAATGGCAGAATCCAGAAAAGCAAGGAAAACAAAACACTAATGCAAAAAGGCAAAGCAGAAATCTTAGCTTTAGATAAGCAGGAATCAGACTGGCTTCCTAGAAGTCCACAGAGAAATCACTCGCAAGCCAGAAGGGCGTCGACAGCCTTATATCCAGTCATTAACTCCACTCAGCCAGTCATCATCATCAACCCCAGGTGTTTGACAATCAGGCTCACTACCTTTCTTCACCAGAAGAGGGAGTTCCTCGGGCCTCAGTAGTGAAGGGGAAAATGAACTCACAACAACATACACTGAGTCAGTACAGGGTACATCAGGGATACATATCATACATAACACATTAAGAATCAACATCTGCACTACAAGCTGAGGAGGGGGAAACTAATTGAGCAGGCTGATCTGAGACCGAAATTAGACACAGGAAGCATGTTTGCTTACCAGCGATGCTGTCACAAGTGCAGAAGAGAAATGAGATGCTCCCAGGATGCAGGCTGAGAGAAAATGGAGAACAGGAGGGAAAATGGGGGCTGGACTAACCATGATCCTTTGCAAAACTTACCAGGGTGCCTTGCAGCCTTCCCAGAATACATTGTGAACGAAGGGAAAATAGAAGCAAAAATGAACGTAAAATAGAATAACACTGCGGTTATGACTTTGGCCACTAGATGGAGCCAAGAACAATGAAAACAATAGAATCTATAGAAAACTGAACATCCTATATATTCTCAATACATCATTGGAAATATTATCAAATAGACAGTCAAAGGTTGTGAATTAGATGTCGGAGACAAAACAGTCTCAGTCAGCCATTTTGCTGCCCTCTGTCTCACACCTCCTGATAGAAGTGACCTTGGCTCCGGGTGGGCCCCTTCATGTGACAGAACCCCGGGCGATGGCCCCCTCTTCCCCTCGGTAGAATGTACAATGACTATCAAATTGGTAAAACCACCATGAAGGCTCACTTATAGAAAATGGTGGCATTATTTTGGCTTGGGACCGTGCCTCTCTTATGACCCCATCATAGGGCAGGTGCAGACGGTCGTAGATTCTCTCATCCAAGAGAATTCAGTCAATAATGCAAAAGACACGCTGAGAAGAGTTTATTGAGAGTGTGATCCGAATCTCACAGATGAGGAGAAGATCGAGAAAAACATTTCTCCATTCTGTCAGTCCATGGAAATTTGACTACACTCAGATGACATCCAAGTGAGGTTCAACGATGTCCACAAAGTCGTTGACTCGCATGGCCAAGTGCATTAAGAAAATTGGATCAAACTTGGGCATGCAGCAATTTTTTTCCTGAGGCAGCAGTGATCCAAAGAAAAAATCTGATATGTTCACAGCCCCATAGAATAACATTGGTCCAAGTACAATCCAATATTTTGTTTGATTGCACATGTTAGGGCAGGTTAGGTTAGGATATGGGTTGAACTAGATGAACTTAAAGTCTTCCTCATCCTTAATAACTATGTTACTGTGTTACTATGTTAGGACCGAAAATACTTTTGTCTGTTCCTGTCCTTGGATTGAGCATTCAAGGGTTCCTATTCTCCAAGGAACAATTTAACTAGTGTGCTACCCTTCAATTATCTTCTACCCTGCTGTGGTTTCAGGACTGGAGCACAGGTTTTGATTTTACCCAGTGATCCAGTACTGACCTGCCATTGGTGCTTTTTTTTTCTGTAGGAAACATCAGACCTTCAGCTGTCTTGGGTCTTATCATGTAATATGGCATGTGAACGCTGTGACCCCACAGGGAGCACCACTGAAGAGTCGGTGCTGGAACACCCAGAAATAGAAAAAGGGATTACACTTTGTTTTGTTTTTTGTTGCTGTTTTTTTTTATTTTAAATAAAAATTGCGTTACCCCTTATTATTGGGCACCATTGGAATAAATTAGGGGAATTAAATTGGGGAAAAGGTGCAATAAAAGCACACAGTTTACAACCATCAATTGATACTAATACATTCTAATGGTGATTTTTTTTTCCACTTCATTCTTTAACCTCTATCATCTTCCCTCATTTATGAACTTGGCCTAAAGGACCATGCCTTTTAGGATATACTCTTGTGCATGGCTTTTCCTACCTGTTATGCTGCAGGCAAACATAATATTATCGCTCCCCCTTGAGATTTAAGAATAATTTAGTTTCTTTTTTCCAAGAACGTCGTAGTCATAAACATATAGTAAAATTATTATTCAAATATTCGTCCTGATAAAGAATTACCGTCCCCGGGCGACCTTTCTTTTCTTCTCAAGTTCTCTTACAAAAAACAATAAAAACTTCTGAATGTGCCCAAGCTGGCGGCTGACTCTATTACCGCGATGTGTGATAATGATGCATTGTTTTAATGAAACACAATGAAAAATATTCTGGGAACTAAATCGACTCCAGAGTAACCTGATTCTCCTGCAAAAATCTGCAATAATGCCATTTTTGCCACTAGGCATTGGAAGTCCCTTGCCTAGGGTGGCAGGTTGTGACGAGCTGAAAAAAATCACATGTTAAAAAAAGCATCTTCTTTGCTCCGGCAGCAGATGGGGTAACACCAAGGGCAACACATCTGAGTCTACAGAGAGAGAAGGAGGGTGAGGAGACCTCTTATTTGCATTCTTAAGTGTTTGCAGTGTTGATTGGTGGAGCAGTAGTCAGTAGGTGTCGCCCCATCAGTGACTTGCTAAACACTATCCATCCCGAGTACACAAGGTCCAGGAGAAGAAGTTCTGTCACCCACTGCCAATCTCACAATATACCGGTCTATAGAATTCTTACAATTCCTCATAGGATTCTAGGGGATTGCATTGGTAACTAGAAATGCCCCTATAACAATTACTAACTTTTAATAATGTCCTGATGTTGCCCCCCACTGCTCCTAGAAACACGGCATTTTGGTCCCACACCTCCCTATACACAGCATGATGCCCTCCACAGCTCCCACATACACAGCATGTAGGACCCCCTGTAGACCTCTCCCTCTGTATGAGAGCCCCCAGTAGCCCCCCACTGTATGATGACCCCCAGTAGCCCCCCACTGAATAATGGCCCTCAATAGCCCTCCACACACTATATGATGGCACACAGTATTCCACCCACACTGTAGGATGGCCCCTATAGAGTCCCCAAAATGTATAGTGGATGAAAATATCCCCCCCACTATATGATGGCCCCCAGTAGTCCCTTCACACCGTATGGATGGCCCACAATAGTTCCCGAACACTGTATGATTCCCCCAGTAGTCCCCCAACTATGTGTGGATGGCCCCCAGTAGTCCCCCCCGTACTATATGGATGGCCTACATTAGTAGACCCCCATTGTACGGATGGCCTCCAGTAACCCCTCCACACTATATGGATGGCCTCGTGTAGCCCCCTCACACTGTTTGGATGTCTGCCATTAGTCCAATAGCCCCCCCCACTGTATGGATGGCCTCCAGTAAACCCTCCACACGATATAGATGGCCTACAGTAGTCTCCCCACACTGTATGAATGACCCCAAATAGTCCCCTGTACTGTGTGGATTGCCCACAGTAGTCCCCCACACTGTATAGAAGGCTTCCAGTAGTCCCACACGATCACTATTAAAATACAATATAAAAACATCTGATACTCCCCTAACCATGGATTCTGAGGACTCCACTGACAGACAGGACCAAGGCGTGGGCGGACCAACGCTGTGATGTCAACTCGCCGAGGCACACAGAGTCCCGGCATGACGACAAAATCTTGTTGCCCTGCCTTGTCCATACATCTCCCTGATTTTTGATTTAAACATGGAGTAGTAATGCAGGGAGACCATCTTTTCCTGCTCTACTGCAGAGTTTAACTTTATTGGCGCTGCTTATACCGGTACAGTTTACAGCTTTCCATAGGCCCCTCTGAGTGCGGAGCCTGGGGTGACCGCACCCTCTGCCCCACTTCCCGCAGTGTCTTTGTTACTGGATGGGAGGTTTTCTCAAATTTGACAACTTCTTACTCCAATTATGTAAAGGGAATCTGTTACCCTTTTTTTGCCCTATGCCGGCATAGACATCGGGGGCTTATCTACAGCATTCTGTAATGCTGTAGATAAGCCCCCGATGTAACCTGAAAGAGAAGAAAAACATGTTATATTATACTCACCGAGGTGGGCGGTCCGGTCCGATGGGTGTTGCGGTCCGGTCCGATGCCTCCCATCTTCATACGATGCCGTCCTCTTCTCGCATCCTGAAATGGCTCCGGCGCATTGCTCTGCCCTGTTGAGGGCAGAGCAGAATTCTGCAGTGCGCAGGCGCCAGACCTCTCCCGACGCTTGCGCACTGCAGGACTCTGCTCTGCCCTCAACAGGGCAGAGCAGTGCGCTTGCGCCGGAGCCATTACAGGACGGGAGAAGAGGGCGTCATAGCATGAAGAAGGGAGGCGTCGGACGGGACGGCGACACCCATCGGACCGGACCGCCCACCTCTGTGAGTATAATACAACATGTTTTTCGTCTCTTTCAGGTTACATCGGAGGCTTATCTACAGCATTACAGAATGCTGTAGATAAGCCCCCGATGTCTATGCTGGCAGCTGAAAGGCCAATAAAAGCGTGACAGATTCCCTGTAACTGCTGACAACTCAAATGCAATTTACATCATGGTTCTACTAGTGCCAACATGTATTTACATAGGAGTAAAAGATACAAGAATAAACAGTACATTACCCTAAAAGAGTGAGTCCAGGCAGACACCAACACCTGTCGTGTGTTTCGCATGCAATCTTGATATTCAAGTCCATGTTTTTCTCTGACCTTAAAAAATCTATTGAGACGTCTGTTTTTGATCAAAGCAATGGATCAAAATCATCCTACAAGTCAATGGGTCCGCGACGCTTTGGAAGGGAGTGGCAGCAAGATGCAGCAGTTGAGAGGCATACTGAATCCCAGCAGGATCAAAAAGAAACCCTTAACCGCTTCCACACCAAGTAAAAATCATTCCTGTCCACTTAAGTTAAACACTGAGAACCTGCCAATCGCTGCAACCTTCTGTGCCCAGATACCCCAAAAGTCTCAGCAGGGTGCCACACATTCTTGACAGGTAGTTTCCATAGATAATGTTAATTTGGAGCCTTAAAACCTATAGACAGGCTCCCTTTAAATTTATGTATTTTTGAACTCATCCATAGGATAGCTTTTTTCTCCAGGTACAAGGTGTAAAGACACTGATAAATTGGGCCATAGTCCTGGTTCAATCAGAGCTCTAGCGGACTGTCAATTTCAAATATTCTACTGTTTTAGTTTCTTTTCCTATGTGTTAAAAATTGCAGAAAAAATGTCTCACTATTAAATTTAGGAATCTGATTCCAGTGATCACTGTAAAATAAATGGGGGGGGGGAATGAGAGGGGATGTACCGAAACTGGTACTGGCAAAAAAAGGTGGAATAGTTGTCATGGTTAACCAATCAGTTGCTGCTTCACTGATGTTGCATGGAAGCCTGTGCAGTATTACACAGCCCATACGAAGAGGTGGTAAAACCTTCCTGAGCTGGGCCACCTCTATGACCTTGAAAATAATTATGTACAGTAAGTAATGAATGGGGACTAGAATTGTCCTGAAATCAATAATCAAATTCTGACCCTGATCAATAAACGTCCCTCCATATTATGCAACCCTTAGGCACATGTCCAATAGGCAATCCAGCCCAGACTGTCACTCCGTATTCTTGGGGTCTATAGAAGACCAGTGATGGAAAAAAATAATTCTGTATACTTCTTTGCAATTTGCTGTTATAGAAAATACATATACAGAGAAGCGTCCTTTGATATTGGATCATCTTGCCTCTTATGTCTAGTGGTTCTTCATGTAGTTGTTAGGTGACACAGATGAAATCTCAGTTTATAAAATGGCTTTGACTCAAACACAACGCTGGCTTCCTGTCTCTTCGATATGCGGCGCTGAATGTCGGAGCCGCTTCACAGGCAAATATATATTGACTAATGTTAAAATCAATAAGATGACAAATCCCAGAGCAAAGCTTTTCTGTACAGTAGAAAACAAGTAGACAGGAGTCTAGGGATACATGGAACTGCCATAACTCATGTGACTGAAAAATTCAAGGACGTTATGCTTGGTTATCAAAGTCATTCAAGTCCAGCAATAAAATTCAACCAGCGTCTATGAACAGTGGTATGATGGCCATCAAACAGGTCGGCTGCATCACTGCTATGGTCAGAGGCATGTAGTGCTAGAGTATCTCCTTTTTATCTGCATAGCTGTCCTTTCTAATAAAAAACTGTACCGTTCTCCCTAGACATCTAATCCAACTTTTTTTTTTTCCTTCCTGTGATGTTACATTTGAGAGTAGTCTCAAACGGGATGTCACAGGAGGATGCCAGTCACTTCACTGCAGCTTCTAACCCTCCTTACCTCGAAACAGCATGTCATAAGAAGTGGCGCTGCCATCACTGACCACAACTTTTGTCACCAACATGCACTGATGACTTCATGGTTCAGTAGTGGTTATCGCAGCTTCAGTAACCGCCATTGACATGTTATGTGGCTGCTGTCAAACTTCTGTCCCTATCTCCCGCATCTTCAGTGGCCGCCACCACTTTCCCTGCGCTTTAATACCGCTATCTATTTATCTAAAATAAGACGTCATCAGGGTGATTGAAGCAGAATGAGTGACAGCAGGGTCGAACCGCAGCTCGTATCACCGCCCTTAAACAGATGAAGTGACCCATAGCCATCTATCACCACCCTGAAATAGGACATCAGCCGGGGACGGCAGTGACAGAAACTGAGTTAAGTGCCCGCAGCACCACCCCCTGATGACATCCTGTTCCAAGAGGGGTGATAGAAGCTGCGGAAAGTGGCTGCAGGGCCATCCTCCTGTGATGCAACATTTGAGACACTCTTAGGGCTTAAAGACAGATATTTATAAAGGGCATTATCGGTTTCTCGTATTTTTCTCGTAAGCAAATAACAGTCTGATTTTCATCAGTGTTTGGTCTTTGTGTCAGTTTTTGCCATTGGTGTTTCATCATTGATTTTTTTTCTCCTATCCATTGCAATGCTAAAAACAGACTGCACATTATAAAGATCTGGGTGGTGGAACCACTGTGGTGGGGCCCAAGGAAAGCCTAAAGGGGTGGAACTAGGAGGCTCACCTAATCTGACCTTGGATACTCAGCAGCATACGATACTGTGATCCGAGGAGAGACAAAGGAGGTGGACCAGGTGCTACACCAGGGATGACCTTGGGTAGATGGCAGCTGACCCCCTAGGGACGGGTAACTGGAACAGCTGGAAGGAAGGTACAGTAGATGCAGGCAGATTCTGTAAGAACTTGGGAATCACGGATATCAACGGGACCGGCTGATGTGCAGGTGAGAACTGGCAGATGCGGCTGGACCGGCTGACGTAGAGATGAGCACTAGCAGGTGCAGGCTGGACCAACTGATAGACAGGTAGGTGGCACGGTTGGTAGACAGGCAGACGAGCACAGTTGATAAACAGGCTGGTGAGCACGACTGTTGGACAGACAGGTATACAGGAATGCGATCACTGAGACCTGAGAGCTAACAAGAGTGTTTTAGGAACAAACCTACAAGGTTACACAGGCACCTCCATGTTTAGGAGGACGCCTGTGCTCGGTCCGCACACCCCGGGGAGCTGCAGACCTGGAAGAAAGAGACCGAGCAGGATGGGAGCCGTGGTAATGAGTACGCTGGCGTCTCTGCCGGAGGAGAGGAGCAGAGAGCAGAGATGCTGGCGCTACACACTTGAATGGCAATCTATAGTGTCAGTGATTTTTCATGGACATATAGACTTGTATGGGCTATCCGTGACTCAGATCAAAAGCGGACATGTCTACTGTTTTGCTCCATAGATTATAATGGGTACGTCTTCCATTTGTGAAAAACATTCATTGAACATGTATTTGATTCATGGACATCGGAACGAAGCCTAAGATTACAAAAAAAGACACAAGAAACATTTAACATAAAATCTAAAAAAAAAAATCACCATTTGGAGAAACTCACTGTAAATTTATGCAGCTAGGATTTGGTTTAATAAAACCTGTTTAAAGGGGTTGTCCAGGAATGACTAATTAATTCAGTGCCCCACAGCAAATAAAAGCATTGCCTACTCCCATCCCGCAGTGGCACTGTTCCAGCGAGGTTGGCTTGACATCATTGTGTCACGTGACCACTGCAGCCAATCAGTGGACTCTGAACTGCTGAAGATCATAAATATTTCATCAAGGCCAACATCAACTGACTGCCTGCAGCGGTCACATGAAACAACAATAAACAATGTCACGTCAGAAATCAAGGACAGCAGTGCCAGCCTCTCTGGAATGGTGCTACTGCGAGGCGTGAGTATTCACTGCTTTTATTTTTTGGGGGGTCACTGAATTGATTTAGTAGGGAATGTCCAGTTGTGTGCAACCCCTTTAAATCTTTAGGCTTGGAGCTCCACATAATGGTGGCTATAGGTAGGCAGATTGTTAGCTCACTGGGCAAGTGAAAGAAAACAGAAGAAAACATTTTATCAGATGTTTTCATAAAGTCTTTTTAACAAACATTTCCCTATTGCTGTTAATTATAATATCTTACAAAATAATATAAAATTATTATGATGATGATTATTATTATTATAAAAATATATTACATTATTATATAAATTTTAGGATTGTTAGAATTGAAACGTCTTCTTTTTATCAACAGCATGTGGCTTAGTGATCATGATTATCGTCTACCTGTTGAAATCTATCCGTAGTAGCTAGAAAACTACTCTTAGACTAAATCTGCATGGAAAACCAACCATCTGTAGATCTGCATAATTAATGCATATGTTAAAACTTCAAACAGATGCTTCCATATGGTACTGAGAATCATTTTGATGTAAGGAGTTAATTAGACATTAAACTTGGAGCTGGGCCAGAAATTTTCCTTTATTTTTTTATTTATTTTTTCATTTATTTTGTGTTCAACTCCCAGGATTCTAATCCAGGCATCAAATAATAATTGATCTACAGGTAGACTGTAGTAGACCATGTGTCCATGTGAAAAGCCCGCAGACATGTCCTTTTTTACGGCACCACTGACAAAATGCGTGCCACATACTTGTACACCGATGATGACACATGGATGACGACCATGACAAGTCCCGGAATGAAATGCTTCGGTGGCTGGGGAAAGTAGTACAGCTAGCGATTTTCCCAGTAATGGGTTGTTGACTACAACTATCACCATACGCACCTGGTCTCACTGCGATGAAACGTGTAGTCAGCACCCACCATCTGGGAATAGTGCGCATGAAATAAATTAATTAATTAATTAATTTATACAGGGCATGGGGTCCCCCTTATTTATAATATCCAGCTGAGGGAAAGCAGATATCTGGGAGCTGGTGTTATTATTCTGGGAAGTGGCCAATATCCATAAAAATGCCCAGCCTATTAATAGCAGCTTAGAGCTGTCTGCGTATCCTTTACTGGCTATAAAAAAATTATGTGCGGTCCCCCCTTTTTTTATTAATAGCCAGCAAAGGCTAAACAGGCAGATTTGGGCTGATCTTAATAGGCCATTAAGAAGCCATGGATATTGGCCCCATCCCTGACTAATAACACCAGCCCTCAAACTGCTCCAGAAATGGCACATCCATTAGATGCACCAATTCTGGTTCTTTGCCTCAGCTCTTCCCACTTGCCCTGGGGCATTGACAAGTGGAGTAATGGTTTTAGAGTTGATGTCAGCTTGGTAATGTCAGCCGGCATCAAGCCCATGGTATAGAAAAGGAGAGGTGTCTATAAGACAGCTACATTACTATCCCTGTAATTAAAAGTAATAAACACACAGAGAAAAAAGTCCTTTAATTGTAAAAATCACTCCCTGAACCTTTTTTATCTATTTATTACCATACAAACAAAATATAATCCTAAATGGTCCACTGTGAAATCTATCCCACGACAATCTCTGACTTTGCTACATCTGTGCTGAGTGGTGACATCAGTAATGTGGCTTCTCAGTGCGGCTGCTGGAACACACTGATAGTAGCATGAGAACGTGGCTGCAGTGACAAGTGGTGATGTATTTTAGGTTACCACTGGTCACAGCGGGGGGTTCTCACGGTAACCTCTGTGTGAGCCAGCCTGTGACCTGCGATAGCCTTACTGACTTGCAGCATGAGAAAGGGTGTTCCCCCTTTTAAATAAAAACTAAAGGCTACGCAGATAGCTGATGATATTAATAGGCTGGGAACTTTTATGGTTATTGGCCCCTCCCCATAATACCACCAGCCTTCAGTTGTCTGCTTTCCTTCATCTGTTTAATAAAATTAAGGGGGACACCACTCATTTTTTATTTATTTATGTATTTAATCAATAAATACAAGTATAGAAAAATAAGCATGCAAACCCCTGATGATATAGCACACTGACATATTTCTATCTATCTATTTATCATGTTCCTCATCACTATCTCTATCTTTGAACATCTGAAATACATAACAATCTTTAATTTTTATGCTGCATTCCATTCCATACATGTCACACGGACAGCACACGAACACGTGGATGTCACACGGATGTCACATATGTGCACACAGATGGCACATGGACACAGACCACGGATATCACTAGTACTAGTTTTTCCAGTACCGGAAACATGAGAATGTGTGAAGGGGGCCTTATGTAGATTTATAGGCTTGGTAGCCATATTGTCACGCACGGTGAGGGAAAGCCAAGTGTAACATAAAGGCAAATAGGGAAGGGGGCCCAGGCACTAAGGAAGGGATTTGGAGACCCCTAGCCTAGATATAATCTCTCCCTAGAACTCCTACCGAGTCCCTATATTGGTTCCTCACCAATCGCCGAGCCGGAACCTGGGGCCCTGAATTGGGAGGGAACGGGAGGGAGATGCGCGCTAGGCAGTCTCCGCTACACTAAAGACAGAAAGGTGAGACAAACAGGGGAACACTTAGCTGAATCGCCAGATACGGATACCAGAAGAGGGATTCCAGACACCAAACTGGAGCACTCTGAAAAGGTCCAACACTCTAGCAAGCAGAAGTGGAAATTAAGCTATTACCCGCACAGGGTCACAGCTGAGTCACTAACTAAATAGATCCAAACTTCTCAGGGCAAAAGGAGGTCGACGCTGGGTCCTAGAGGCAAATGAGGCCTGGCGCAGGATGATAGCCTGTCACTTCCAAAGCGCTTGTGACACATATACAGTATGTATCTTTGAGAAGGTGAAACATGATGCTGTATACAGTTATACGTATGTACTTTACATTAGACAAACAATCCATTGTATATTCATAAACTAAACATGAACATAAGATGTACTATAATTAAGGCATAATATATAGAAGTGATTGGTATCAAGAACTGAATATAATATAATGCTGCCGGTGCCATTTTGTTGTAGCAAAAAAAATGGCTCCAGCAAAGTGGCGGAGGTGCATGTGTGACACCCCAGAGTCCGGTTGTCACAGTGACATTACCTCCCGCTAATGGGTAAAGTCATGCTTGGAGGCAGAAAAGTGACCCCCATGCCAGGCAGCATAGATTTAATTACAATTTCCTGCTGCTTGTCAGAAAAGGGAGATGCCTTATAAATTCTGGCCAGCAGAGGGGGTTGGTGAGTCAGCTAGAAATCAGCTGAGGGGGATGTCATGGAAACAAAGCAGCTGTGAGCTGTGAGGAAAAAGATGACAGTTAATCGTGAGGACATGAGGTAAAGAGATCTTTCTGGAAGATCCTGTGAGATGAAGACAGGGAGCTAATCTGAGAGGAGCTTGATAGGCAGAGCTGATCTGTGAAGAGGGAAAAGACAAGAGCAGAGACTGAGAGACTCTAGGAAAGCTAAAATACTGCATATAGCAGACCCCTGAGTGAAGCGCTAATAAAGAGAAAAGGGACATCAGAGTCTTAGGCTGACAGGAGCTGTAAGTCCAGATAGCCAAATCTGAAAGTACAGGGGATTGTAAATTCCTGTGCACATTGAACACCTGAGGGCACGGCAGCGGATAAGGAGCCCGGGGCCGACGGTGAAGAGAACGGTACCCGTGGAATAGGCTCACGCTGACAGCCGTACAGGTTAGTGAAACCATCACGCAATTGAGGGTCGCAGCATAGTTATATACAGCGGAGACCCACACACAAAGCGCAGAAAGGAAGGTCCTAAATCCCCACCTGGCAAGGTGAATCCCTTGAATGCCTCCAGGTGAGCCGGACTCATTCCATCACCTGTATGTGGTACTCTGGACTACAACCAGTTACCAGTAAAAGGTAAAGAAACTGCACCTCTCTGTGTCTTTCTCTCATTTCTCTGCACCCCAACGTTCACAGCCATTTTTACTATTTATTTAACATCTTTGCCCTGGGACTACAGCCCTACCTGTGGAGGGCTACAACATCATAGCTGCGCCCAACATCCATCCCAGAGAAGCAACACCATAGCGCTGGTCACCTCTGACTAGAATACCACAGGTGGCATCACGTATTTCACCATCTAATAACTTTATTTTCATTTTTACCACATAAATACCACACAACTTTCCCCTATTTTATTACTGGACGACTCTGGGCCATGGACCGAGTCGCCGCCGCCGGGACACCGTCCCCCATGGAAGTCGACGGGCTCGGCACCGAGTACCCCCAGGTCCCGCGGGGCGCTCCACATGTGCCACCGGCACCATTTTGATCGTGTTACATTTTTTTAAAGACCACAATAGTAACTGCGCAAGTATTTAAAATAGGAAGCAGGTCACTGAAGGTTCACAGCATGAAAAAGCCCCAATCACAGCCCCACCCTGCAGCACGAGCGTATCATTAGACAAAATTATACACAACCTCTTTACGGGTCCTTAAAGACAATCTGTCAGTAGGTTTTTGCTATATAATCTGAGGACAACATAATGTAGATAATGAGTCGCAGATTTCAGGGATATGTTAGTCATTAGGCTGTGTCCTGTCATATATATACAATGAAGGTTTTATCACAAGGAGATATTCACTGCTTGGACCACAGTGCACATGAGCCCTAGTCTGACCACTCCCCCTCCTGTGATAAGCAGCTTACTATCAATAGACATTGTACACACAAAGCTATGGGATAGGTGGGGTTAGCTTTTGAGCTTTGCTGTATTCTATATGTAGCTGCACCTAGTAAACTATGTGATAAATCGCTGAAATCAGGGTCTCTTTCCTTACATTATTCTGCTCTCAGATGAGACAGCAAAAACTTCTTGACAGATTCCCTTTAATTGAGGATTGAGCCCCTCCCTTGCTGATATCAGAGATCCTTTCTACCCTAAAAGTTATGGCCACGGTCTAATGACTTTCAATGCTGCCTATGCTGTATTACTTACGGTAGAACATATATTACACACACTTTTATCTCCTGGACACCAGGGTTGTCAAATACGCATGAAAAAGGAGGTCATCACTTATGAGATAAGTCAAGTTAATGTCAATTCAGCTTTGTAGGAAAAATAAATCGGCATATCATTATACAGCTGTAGTCCACTGTTTCTGTGAGGGATGCTCCATAAACAGGCTAATAAATGAAGCTGCTATGGCTTCATATCTCTCCTTAGCACCTAGTTATTTAGCTCCCTTTCTGTAATGCTCAATTTATGGTTTCCAGATTCTAACGAAGACATCATTCCTGTCTGGCTGTCTTATATATTTGCCATTGAAAAGGTCATCCATCTGACTTTATTGCAAGCAGCGGTTGGAAAAAAATCTTTTAACTTGATCTTAATCTGAAAAGTACTTGATCTTACTTTACAGCCTAAAAAAATATATATGATATTGTAGCTGAAGGATAAAATGGTTTATTGCAGATGTAAGTACCCGAAAAGGTTTCTTGGAAGGAGATGTTGCAAAGGTAAGGCAGGGCAGTAAGATGGGTTAATGTAAATGTGACATGAGCTTTATTAGGAGGCTTTATTGCATCATGTATCATAAGGCTCTGACCTTACTAGCATCGTCGCTTCTGCTGATGATGGAACAGTGACGGCTATGGCGAATCTGTTTTTCAATCCATCTTGATGGTTCTTGAGATTGACATTTTACGATGTCTGGCAAATTTCTGTCGAAGGTATAGTATTGTTAAAGTCAAAATAAGACTGCAGATTGCCACATTCTTGCATAATTTTTGCTGATGTTTCATAGAGACATATCTGAACCGTCACTGGTAGCTAAAATGAGTTGGTAGAAGATCTTTAGTGCTTTGCTCCTCTCTGTCTGATCAGCTCTTCCCGATTCTTCTAACAGAAATTATACAGATATTCTATCAATTGTACACCAGTCATCTACTCTTAAAGGGAATCTGTCAACAGGTTTTTGCTACCTTATCTGAGAGTAGTATAATGTAAGGAAAGAGAACCTGAATCCAAAGATGTGTTAGGAACGGCGGAACGCACTAAATAAAAATAATAATAAAGTGCGTTCGCCGCTCGGGGTGCAGTAGGTGATATAACTGCTGCTAAGTGGTGGCAGGAGCAATATGGCGGAAATGCACACGTGGGTTAAACGTCACCCAAGTGCGCAGAGCAATCTCTGTTAAGTCACAGAGGTGCCAACAAAGACAAATACAATAAGGCTGAGCCTGTTGGAGTCACAGTACTCAGAGTAAATGCACACACGGTATCTGGTCACAGGAGCAGAGCCAAAGACAGTGGAACTGCGTCCGTCTAGACCCACCATGCGTGCGACGTCGCAACTGCGGACGCCAAGGAGGGCTGCAACTGCAGCGCGGCATAGGACACTGCCGCTAGACGACAAAGCTAGTACGCAAGCGCAATGTCGGATGCTAGGAACTGTGGATGATGTAGTAGTGGCGCGCTGGCGCTGACTCTAAGCTTAGTCCCTGTCCACATACGTAATATCAGAGGGAAGGGGTTTCAAATGAGTCATTCACCAGAATCATACATTCATCATCATACACAGTAGCAACTAGAGACTATACTAGCGCATGGCGGGACGGCCATGCATGCTTTTTATAGCACCCCGGACCTTCCAGAAGCTCCCAAATCTCCGAAATGGACCAATAAGATCTGGAGCAGGACCTGAGCACATGACTCCTGATCTCCAATGGGAAATCATCTCATGAGCATGCTCAGTAGGAGGACAGAGGGACTTAGCCCCTGGAGAGATTTGCTGCTAGGCAATCTCCTCTGTGGTAGATAAACAGCAAGAGACTGCAGAATGTAAGGGTCTGGATTCCTGCAGAGCAGACGCAGAAACCTGACGCCTAACATTACCCCCCCTCCTAGGGCCCCCTCCTCCCTGAGCCTTCCGATCCACCACCTTGTGCCCATCAGGGGCACAGGCCTCAGACCTGTCCGAAGGCAAGTCTGATGTCCCGGTAAGTGACAAGGAAAACCGGGACACTTGGAAGGCATCAGAGGTGGCAAGGTTGCCAGGTTTGAGAAGGGACGCGTGGGAGACAACGGGGGCGGCAAAATCGCCAGGAGCAGAAGCTAAAGTGGAATGCAGCAGTGTGTCGGCTGGCGTCTTGACTTAAGGAAGCTATTCCGAGCACAAAAGGCGCAGGCCCGAATATACTTTTAACGTCCCGAGCCCTGTGCGGCCACCAATACGACCCCGCCAGGAGTTTTGTGGTCTGCATGTAGCCACAGTGACCACCCCTCCTGGAGGCGTGTGCCCACGCGAGAACCCTCGGCTGAAGGCGGGGAGGGACAAAGGTCGTGCCCGGCGACACAGAGTTTGGCCATTGCGGGGCACTGTTGTCCTGAGAAACAGTGTGTTGACAATGGTAACCGCAAATGGAGTTTTGTGCCGGACGCACCTCGAGAACGGCGCGAGACACTTCCTTGGGCTCTGGGAGTGGAGTCTCTGGCTCGGGTGGTTCCAGAGGCTCAAAAAAGTTGGGAGCCAAGGTAAGCTTCCGTTTGGATTGAGCACGCTCCAGGCCGCGCTCCGAAAAATGGAGATCAATGCGGGTGGAAATGGCAATCAGCTCTTCCAAACTTGCAGGAACCTCTCTGGTAGAGAGAGCATCCTTAACATGCTCCGCCAAACCTCTCCAAAACACAGGGATGAGGGCTTTGTCAGACCACTCCAGCTCGGAAGCCAGTGTCCGAAAACGAACGGCATACTGACTAACCGAGAGGGATCCCTGAGTCAAAGCAAGTAGCTGAAGAGAGGTGTCATGTGTGACCCATGGTCCCAGGAAGACCTTCGTAATAGCTGTCAAAAACTGAGCAGCGGTCTGAACCTCTTGGTCACCACGCTCCCATAGTGGCGTAGCCCACTCCAACGCCTTGCCCGACAGAAGGGAGACAATAAACCCTACCTTGGCTTGTTCCGTAGGGAATTGCGCAGCCAGTAACTCCAGCAGGATAGAGCACTGGCTGACGAAACCCCTACAGGAGACGCCATCGCCAGAACATTTATCGGGCAACGTGAGGCGGGTAACTGTCGGCGCGTGGGAGGACATGGACATACGTGAAAAAGCATCTGTGATTGCCTGTACAGCAGCTTCAGTGGATTTCGCAGCTGAGATAGCACTCTCAAGAGTAGCCAACCAGGCCTCCAGCTGCCCAATATACTGTAAGAGTAGCTGCTGTTCTGCCATCACTAGCCAGACCCTGGCGCTAATATAATGTTAGGAACGGCGGAACGCACTAAATAAAAATAACAATAAAGTGCGTTCGTCGCTCGGGGTCCACCGTGCAGTAGATGATATGACTGCTGCTAAGTGGTGGCAGGAGCAATATGGCGGAAATGCGCACCCAAGTGCGCAGAACAATCTCTGTTAAGTCACAGAGGTGCCAACAAAGACAAATACAATAAGACTGAGCCTGCTGGAGTCACAGTACTCAGAGTAAACACACACACGGTATCTGGTCACAGGAGCAGAGCCAAAGACAGCGGAACTGCGTCCGTCTAGACCTACCATGCGTGCGACTTTGCAACTGCGGACGCCAAGGAGGGCTGCAACTGCAGCATGGCGTAGGACACTGCCGCTAGACAACAAAGCTAGTACGCAAGCGCAATGTCGGACGCTAGCAACTGTGGATGATGTAGTAGTGGCGCACTGGCGCTGACTCTAAGCTTAGTTCCTGTCCACATACATAATATCAGGGGGAAGGGGTTTCAAATGAGTCATTCACCAGAATCATACATTCATCATCATACACACAGTAGCAACTAGAGACTATACTAGCGCATGGTGGAACGGCCATGCGCGCTTTTTATAGCAGCCGGGACCTTCCGGAAGCTCCTAGATCTCCGAAATGGACCAATGAGATCTGGAGCAAGACCTGAGCACATGACTCCCAATCTCCAATAGGAAATCGTCTCATGAGCATGCTCAGTAGGCAGACAGAGGGACTTAGCCCCTGGAGAGATTTGCTGCAAGGCAATCTCCTCTGTGGTAGATAAACAGCAAGAGACCGCAGAATGTAAGGGTCTGGATTCCTGCAGAGCAGATGCAGAAACCTGATGCCTGGCAAGATGTATTACTTAGATTACTGGGAGCAGTCGTTCTGACACAATCAGAGTTTTTAGATTTAACACTGCAGCACAGCTGAGCAAGCTAACCCTGCCTACACCAGGCTCTGTATATACAATGTCTGTAGACAATGAGCTGCTTATCACAGAAGAATAAGAGCAAATATCTCAGTTGCATACTGGTTGCAAGGCTGGTGGTGACACAAGAGTTTACCCAACCTGTAGAGAACAACACCAGTTTCAAAGAGCATGAAATCAAATAGGAGAATGAGGAGTAACAGGTGAATATAATAAAAGCAAGTACAATTTTTTATTGAAAAAACATTAATGAAAAAGGGTAAAAAGTAAATTGACGCTACGCAAGGACAAACAGATACAACAGGGTCACTCATCATAGATAGAATGGTAGTCAAACATTATCTGTGCTAAACAACAAAGCATAGAAAGTGCATACTGTATATAATAGGTAGTATACGCCAGTAAGGCTGGTTTCACATTTGCGTTTTTTAGCGCTGGAAAAAAACGCATACGTGCGCATGCGTTTTTTCCCCTATATTTAACATGGGTGCGCATACCTGCGCGCTGGTAAGCGCATGTATGCGATTTTCATGAGCTGCGTTTTTTTGGGGTGTGCGTTTGTATTTTCCAGACGCAGCATGTTGCATTTTTTGGCCCTGCAAAAAAGCGCATGCGCACGTATGCGCACGTTTTGCGCTAAAAATGGCCATTATAGCCTATGGATGCGCATACATGCGCACTGGCATGCTCATGTATGCGTTTTTTTGCACATGCGTTTTTTTTTGTTAACCATGGAATTTAGGGGTTTGGGTTAGAGTTAGGGTTAGTTAAGGGGGTTTAGGGTTAGGGTTAGGGTCAGGGTCAGGGTTAGGGTTGGGGTTAGGGTCAGGGTTAGGGTTAAGTATGGTTTGGTTAAGGGTTAGGGTCAGGGTTAGGGTTAGGGTCAGGGTTAGGGTTAAGTATGGTTTGGTTAAGGGTTAGGGTCAGGGTTAGGGTTAGGGTTAGGGTTAGGGTTAGTTAGGGTTTAGGGTTTGGGTTAGGGTTAAGTATGGTTTGGTTAAGGGTTAGGGTCAGGGTTAGGGTTAGGGTTAGGGTTAAGGTTAGTTAGGGTTTGGGTTAGGGTTAAGTATGGTTTGGTTAAGGGTTAGGGTCAGGGTTAGGGTTAGGGTTAGGGTCAGGGTTAGGGTTAGGGTTAGGGTTAGGGTTAGTTAGGGTTTAGGGTTTGGGTTAGGGATAAGGATGGTTTTGGTTAAGGGTTAGGGTCAGGGTTACGGTTAGGGTTAGGGTCAGGGTTAGGGTTAGGGTCAGGGTTTGGGTTAGGGTCAGGGTTAGGGTTAGTAAAGTCATGGTTTCGGTTAGTGTGAGGGGCCACCTAATGTTGGAAAAAAATGCAAACGCGGTAAAAACGCACTAAAAACGCATACAAACGCATAAAAACGCTGCGTTTTTTTCATGCATGCTCATAAAAATGCTTGAAAAAAACGCAGCAGTTGTATGCTTTTGTATGCGTTTTTTCAATGCTTTTTTTGCGGGAAAAACGCGCTGCAAAAAAAAGCAAGTGTGAAACTAGCCTAAGATTGGTCCCCAAGTATGGAAGAACATAAAAATGCAGAGTCACCAACTTGTATAAACAGATAACACCAAGGAGCAAAACTTACCAGAGGTAGAAAGGTGACCCTGAGCCAGATGGCAAGACCAAAACGGGGATGCGGTGAGGTGTACAAAAAATGACCTTCAAATTACCCAGATGATCAGTCACAAGGTCTCTAAGGACCTATAGCGATAGCAAGTGTGGCGCATGTGCAGTGCGCCTGACAGGTCCCGGCAAATACAGCACAAACACAAGGTCACTCTGGACCAACAGCAGTTGCGCTTGCGTCGCATGCGCGTTGCTTCCATCGGGTCACGGCCACTAGAGCACAGGACGTCAAGCGTCACTGTGTGCGTGCAGAGAGGGGGGAAATCCCTGGGCGTGCGTGGGAGGCATAAAGACGTCCGGCCAGGTGTGAGACACAGAGGGCAGCAGTGCGCATGCATATGGCCGCAAGAATAAATCACATTTCAATGTAAACCTATATAAACTTATGCCTAGAACAAAAACTGTATGTGGTAATGGAAACCTTATATAGTGCATGCGCGTTTCGCCAATCCTGGGCTTCATTACGACTCGCTAGTGTGCTGCTGTTCACTCACTTCTTCCCCTTCCTCGACATTCATCCTAGAGAAGCGAGAAAGCAGCCATCATAGACATCGAAGGAACGGTGCTTGTATAGGTGGGGACTATCTGTTACTCTCATTTTACAAGGGGGGACTACTTCAGTGATAAAGGGGTTGTCCAAGTTAACCACAGAGCTACTCCTTCAAGAATTCTACGTTGTCTTCTTTTGCTTTGGATTAGACAAAGTTTCAATCTCCGATAAAATAATAGTTTATGAAAAGTTGAAATGTGCATGTCCCATTCATAGTTCAGTAAGTGGCACTGATGGAATTGTTCTCTAATGATTCTTCAATGCATTTCTGCTCCTCTAAGTAGAGCATGACAGCCCATTTTATCTGGTTGTATAGACTGGGTGACCTTCCCTGTGTCCTCCTTATTTCACTATCGCTGCATATTTATGTGCTCTCAGGATGCATTAACCACAGTTCCTGAAAGTAATGGACAGAAATACGGCCATGTTTAATACTGCTGAAACATTGGTTTATGTACAGAAATATTGATTGTGCTTATAAAAGCATGGAAACGCAAATAATAACGGCTTCCAATCTATATGGATAGCTGAGTTGTTTATAAAGCAGCTTCTCTATCTTTTTTTGAATTGAGTCAAATATCAAAGTAATAGTTTAAAGAGGACCTGTCACCTCTTCTGACATGTCTTACTTTGTAAAAAAAATAGTAATTCCCATGAAAAAAACAATTCTGAAGCATTTTTCCTTTTAACACTATTGTTCTACTGGTTCAAGCTACTGTATATATACCACTGGAGTATGTAATGCCGGTAAAAAGAGAACGCCAGACATGGTGGGGCTCAACTGAGCAGCAATATAATCTTCAAAAATTACTGGAAAAGAAGAAAAATAAGTGGCACTCAGCACTGGTGCAATATTTTATGCTTTTTTATTCAAATTACACGTGAGAATACAGACTGAAGATACGCAGACTGGGTTACAGTTGTTTCGCATCTATTTATGCTTCATCTGGCAAGATAAGGGCCAGATGAAGCGTAAGTAGATGCAAAACAGCTGTAGACCAGACTAACTTTACTCTGTATTCCCATGTGATCTTACAATAAAAGAAGCACAAAATGATACTCAGTTGTGAGTGCCACTTATTTTTCTTCTTTTCTCATAAACTGTGTTCTATCATTTCTCCTTTTTTTATTCTAGAAACGTATGAATACATTGACAGTTGAGTGTTATCAATTTTGGCGTGTGTCCCTAAACAATCTGAAATAGTCCACTCAGTGCTGACGCGCCCTATTGTCAAGTGAAATGATCACAACCAGTTGCCAATTTAAACATAAATATTTAGAAGGAAGAACAATGGAAGAGAACAAAGCAGGATTCTAAGCAAAGTTGATCCAGAATTATAATTTTATAAGGAATACAAGTGGTTAGTAAGTTAGGCTTGCCAGGAAAGATAATGGGTCAATTTTAATTCTTGAGTTAACCTAAAATTTGTATATTGGGTCAATATTGTATAATGATTTGATTTAAAGAGAATTCTATGCAGAAGAGAGTTAATGATATGTCTTCAGTAAGAGTCTAAAGATCACCATGTAAGGTAGCGCTCACTGAGTGTATTGGGGGACACTCACTTGGCTGGAGATAAACCCAGTCTGGCACAGGCTTTTCACATAACACAGTACAGTCCATACGGCTTTTTGTACACGGCATAAACCATAGCAGCATGAAGAAAACGATAACAGTCTTACATACCCCCCCATCTGTTCAAACTTGTGGGGTTGAACACTTGACATCACCCAGGGGTCTCTAGACCGGGCACCCATGTCACCTTGCCCTACAAGTCGAGAGGACCGTCTCAGTCTGTTTTGGGCGTCATACGGCATCATATTTACGTTAGGCCTCCCCCACCCCCAGCGGTCAGTATATCGCCTTGGGCTTTGGCCTTCCAGTGAAAGTCCGTCTGCGTCACCAGACACTTTTTAGCCTCCACACTTTCCCTGTCTGCTCCGTCCCCCGACTTTTCTCTCCACGACCGGCTCTCCCGGTTGGTGTGGTCATAAGTCTTACTTAGAGTTGAGCCCCCTGTCTGGTCTGACCCATGTAGTACATCAAAGGAGCTACTGTCTAGGTCTCTCAGTCTCATACTGTGAGAAGAACTGCCCCTTGCAGATTTGCGACGTTCACGCTTTGCTGAAGGTATTTGGCTACCCCCATCTCATTAATTGGAGGGTACCTTCTGGTTCTTATACCCCAGGATGAAGGCTGCCACCATCTGATGTTCCGCATCTCTTTATTAATCTGCAGTCATTCCAGTCTCAACTGCTCTATCTCCTGCAGGTACGTTACTCGGTATTCCAGAAGCATCTGAAAGCTCCTAAGGCTTTCCATGGAGCCAACGACAATGATGGGAATCATGCCCTCTCCACCAGATACCTGGACTTCACCAGCAGGAGGGATCCTCACCCTCGCCACACCAGACATATCCACTAGGTCTTGCATCACTTTACCGAGCCTTCCAATGACTCTCTCCACCAGATATTTGGGTACCGGAATTACATCTTCCCCCAAGCCCAGCCAATTCTTAACTTCCCTTGCCAGCTCTAGACGTCGAGCAGCTTTCACATTACTCCGCCTGAACATCTGTTTAGAGTGGAGACATTGCAGATGCATATCCGTCAGGACAGCTACCCGCTTTGCTGTGTCTTCCCTGGTTGATAGTACCACCAATTGCCGAGTCTCAGGTGCCCATTGCACCCTACACGCTTTGACTGCCTTTTTAAAAGCCTCATGCACCCCTTTACCGGTATAGGCTTCTTGCACGTCTTTGGGTACGTCAATCACGCACTTGAAGGTCATGGGCTTGCTCTCTTCCTATACAGACTGCTCCGGGTTTACCAAGGACACTTTCCTCAATACGGTTGTCCCGACCGGGGGACTATCTTGTTCGGCTTTTAGCTCCAAATCTTCATGAGATTTCACCTCTTCAAGGCCCCTTGCCAAGATGGGCACTGGCAGTTCCGTTTTGTTGTCACTCGGGCTCGGCCGCTGTAAGTCTTTGTCCACCACCTTCTTCTCCCGCAGAAGACCTCTTACTGATTCTTTGAGCACTTCTCTGAGGGTCTTATTCATACCTTGCCACATTGACAGGTGACTTCTGAGCTCAGAGACTTCCTTTTCCAGTTCATCCACTCTGAGCTCCCTTTCTATCTTAGAGCCATAGTCACCCGCGGAGTCTGAGTCACCCCCATCAGCCGAATGAACCCTCCAACTACCCTCTAACCATGTGTCCGCTCTAGTCATCTTATCTACCAGCTCACCATCAGTCATGTCACGAGACATCAGATCCGTAAGTTGGGCAGACGCACCCCTTCCTCCGGTCACTCATACATCTGACCTGTCCACTTTAGGAGGCATCACCGTCCCAATGTCTGCCAGCCCAACAGTAGAGAAGTCTCCATCCTCCTGCTGTAGAGGACCTCCCCTCTCCCACAAGCTGGAGAACAGTTTAGAGTCCCGGCCTATAACCACTGGACAGGACAAATTCCCAATGTCCCAACCTGTCTCAAAGACTACCCTGGGAACTGGACAATCCTTAGTGCCCCCGTGGTTGCAAGTGAACCCAACCTTTCTGCCGGGTATCTCAGGAGCAACCCTCACTAGAGTCACCATGCTCCAAGGGTCCACCAGACCAACCACATCTTTGTTATTTATCTGGAGGTCACACTCCCATAACATCGTGCCGGGTGGGTAGTTCACCAGGCAGACTGGACACATATAGGAGCCTCTGGCAACAGTTCATCTGTACCACCCCTTTTACATCGGGATGCTCCTCCCGCTTTTGGGCCACTATCCCCTTTTTGGACTCTGCCTCCCCCTGGGACTCCACCCCTTTTGGGGTTACCACCCCGTTTTGGGTCACCGCCCCCTTTCGGGATTTCCCCATGTTCCCTCTACAGGCCTTCTTAGGCCCGAGTTCACACAATACAGTTTATGTCCTTTCAGGCTTGTACTGACCCTTTAAGCACGACACCACACCAGCTCTTGCTGGCACTGCCACAGCTCCTGCTGTCACAAATCAGCGGCACCTCCGGCTACCGCTCACAAGCAGCTGCTCATGTCACTGCGGCTCCAGCTGCGCTGTCTTCGTTGACCCGCCGATCCACAGCAATCTTCATAACCTCACCGAGTTACCGCTAGACGCTAGTCACCTTCGTGACCCCGCCGAGTCACAGAAACACCTTCTGCTTTATAGGAAAGAGAGGAAAGAAAAAAAACACATACAGTCTCTCACTGACCCCGGTCAGTACAACACGGACTTCTGTCCGTTACCTGCTGGTGTCGGCCACACAGGTTCCCGGGTACCTCTTATATACAGAGGCATCCTATAGCCACTTTTCATACAGTGTTTCCCTGACCCCGGTCAGCATACCACAGACTTCTGTCTGTTACCTGTTGGTGACAGCCACACAGGTTCCCGGATGCCTTTTCCTCAGAGGTATCCCACAAATTATCAACAGTCTCTTTCTCTGACCCCGGTCAGTATCACACTGTTTTCACGACCGTTACCTGATGGCCATGCAGGTTCTCAGATCCCTCTACCACAGAGGTATGCTGTACACATTTTTCTCTCTCTGACCCCTGTCAGTATCACACGATTTTCAAGTCTGTCCGCTCCTTTTGACTCAGAGTTGCCAGCACTGCAACAGGTGCTTCTTGGACCATTGCCCCTAGCAACAAGGCTACAACAGTGCCAATTGTAAGGTAGTGCTCACTGAGTGTATTGGGGGACACTCACTTGGCTGCAGATAAACCAGATCCGGCACAGGCTTTTCACATAACACAGTCCATACGGTTTATTGTACACAGCATAAACCATAGCAGCTTTAAGAAAACGATAACAGTCTTACAGCAGACCACACGAATGTTCATAGTGGAGCTCTGCTCCCTTAACCCTGTGGTCACACAGGCTGTGCTTTGTCCAGCAATCAGGCTTTACAGTCTCTCAGTTAATTCCCCCCGTCCGGGGTTACCTCTTAGTTGTTTCTCACTCCGGACGTCCTTTCCCTCCTGGGGACTGTCCGATACACACAGGCCTTTACCCACAGGCCTCACATGGTCAGCGGTGTCCGCATGTGCGCTTCAGGAAGGCAGCACACCTTCCAGCACGTCGGCCTTCCGAGACCTTCCACATGGACCAATCAGATCCAGGCACTCTCCACATGTGACCAGACCTCAGGCACCTTATATGGTCCATTATCACACCCAGAGGTGAGGTATGGATCACATGGTTATGACCTCACTAAAGGTCTTCTTTCACACAGCCATACACACACACACAGGCTTTATCCTGGGCGTTCAGACACACGCCCCTAGGTGGGTTTGTAGGTGACTGGTCCCACCCATCTCACCAAGTCACCTGGAAGCTTTCCCTGATACACTGCAGAAAACCCTCAGCAGTACCTCTGCTGATCAACACACGTTCAAGCTTCCATCCCAGAGCCACCCACCCTGGGATACATAACGGTCATTTACCATCCTGCCGTTCATCCTATCTCCATTACCACAATGGATATGCCTGTGTGCATGACCCATACAGCGCCCCCTAGCTGTCACAAGGGTTACTGCATCACAACCATTAGAGATTAGCGAATGTGCTGGCATAAGATGTTATCCGAGCATGCTCAGGCGCTAACCGAATGTCCTCAGCGTACTCAAAAAATATGTTCAAGTCCCTGTGGCTGCATTTCTCATGGCTGTTCAACAGCCGTAACACATGCAGGGATTATCTAATAAACAGGAATCCCTGCATGGTGTTGCAGCTGTCGAACAGCCGCGAGACATGCAGCCACATGTTCTTCGAGCACCCTGAAATCACTTGGTTAGTGCCCGATTATGATCGGATAGCACCTTATCCCAGCACATTCGCTCATCACTAGAGTTGAGCGACTTTTGGCTTTTTAGGGTCGCGTTTCGTTTCGTGAAACCCGACTTTTCCAAAAGTCGGGTCGAGCAAGATCGTCCGATTATAGGGAAAAGTCGGGGTCGTCCCGAAACACGAAACCCAATGTAAGTCAATGGGGAATAAAAGTCGGCAGTGAGAGGAGGACAGGAAACACACCTACAGTGCCCATTTGAATGCCAAAAGCATCAATTCTTCTTACTTAAGCTTGTCAACCTTAATTAACTTCATAATACAAGTTACGCACTGAAAAATGGGGGTTATTTGGCTAAAGTTGTGGGGGGGGAGGGCTGGCTGCAGGTTTTCATGTGCCCTGGGCGAAAGAGCGCCCCTTTAACTCATACCACAACTCATCATGCTCCGATACGGCAGATAAATAGCGGTATAGTACAATGAAAAATACCTCACTTTTTACATCTCATGACGAGGCCCATCTATTTCTCCATACAGAATCATTGGTCCCATATAATGTTTGAAACAGTATATGATGAGCTCCACATAATGCTACAGTATATGTTGGTCCCCATGGATGAAGCTCCACTGTCTTATGGGCCCAAATAATGCTCCAAACATAATGGGCCCCATTTCTAATGCTCTAGTGTATAATGGGCCCTGTACATGCTGCTCCAGTGTCTGATGTTCACCTTTGGAATGTTCCAGTGTATGGTGGGCCCCATCTATCATTCTCCAGAGTATAGTGCTCCCCAAAAATTGCTGTCCCAACATTGAAAACAATCAAATAAGTCTCCTCGCTAGGGAATCCCTGTACTTGTCTGGACAGGTGCTGTAGCTTGCTTAACAGCTCGCCAGCCGTTCTCACGCCCAGTATGAATTGCACGTGATTGCACAAAGGTTAGAAAGGGTACCGTATCCCTGGATAACATGTATGGATAGCGTACACATTCAAAATATATGTCTCAGGAGGCAGGCTCAGACGGTGTCAGGCCCAGTATGGATTGCACGTGATTGCACAAAGGTTAGAAAGGGTACCGTATCCCTGGATAACATGTATGGATAGCGTACACATTCAAAATATATGTCTCAGGAGGCAGGCTCAGACGGTGTCAGGCACAGTATGGATTGCACGTGATTGCACAAAGGTTAGAAAGGGTACCGTATCCCCGGATAACATGTATGGATAGCGTACACATTCAAAATATATGTCTCAGGAGGCAGGCTCAGACGGTGTTAGGCCCAGTATGGATTGCACGTGATTGCACAAAGGTTAGAAAGGGTACCGTATCCCCGGATAACATGTATGGATAGCGTACACATTCAAAATATATGTCTCAGGAGGCAGGCTCAGACGGTGTTAGGCCCAGTATGGATTGCACGTGATTGCACAAAGGTTAGAAAGGGTACCGTATCCCTGCATAACATATATGGATAGCGTACACATTCAAAATATATGTCTCAGGAGGCAGGCTCAGACGGTGTCAGGCACAGTATGGATTGCACGTGATTGCACAAAGGTTAGAAAGGGTACCGTATCCCCGAATAACATGTATGGATAGCGTACACATTCAAAATATATGTCTCAGGAGGCAGGCTCAGACAGTGTTAGGCCCAGTATGGATTGCACGTGATTGCACAAAGGTTAGAAAGGGTACCGTATCCACGGATAACATGTATGGATAGCGTACACATTCAAAATATATGTCTCAGGAGGCAGGCTCAGACGGTGTTAGGCCCAGTATGGATTGCACGTGATTGCACAAAGGTTAGAAAGGGTACCGTATCCCTGGATAACATGTATGGATAGCGTACACATTCAAAATATATGTCTCAGGAGGCAGGCTCAGACGGTGTCAGGCCCAGTATGGATTGCACGTGATTGCACAAAGGTTAGAAAGGGTACCGTATCCCTGGATAACATGTATGGATAGCGTACACATTCAAAATATATGTCTCAGGAGGCAGGCTCAGACGGTGTCAGGCCCAGTATGGATTGCACGTGATTGCACAAAGGTTAGAAAGGGTACCGTATCCCTGGATAACATGTATGGATAGCGTACACATTCAAAATATATGTCTCAGGAGGCAGGCTCAGACGGTGTCAGGCACAGTATGGATTGCACGTGATTGCACAAAGGTTAGAAAGGGTACCGTATCCCCGGATAACATGTATGGATAGCGTACACATTCAAAATATATGTCTCAGGAGGCAGGCTCAGACGGTGTTAGGCCCAGTATGGATTGCACGTGATTGCACAAAGGTTAGAAAGGGTACCGTATCCCTGGATAACATGTATGGATAGCGTACACATTCAAAATATATGTCTCAGGAGGCAGGCTCAGACGGTGTCAGGCCCAGTATGGATTGCACGTGATTGCACAAAGGTTAGAAAGGGTACCGTATCCCTGGTTAACATGTATGGATAGCGTACACATTCAAAATATATGTCTCAGGAGGCAGGCTCAGACGGTGTCAGGCCCAGTATGGATTGCACGTGATTGCACAAAGGTTAGAAAGGGTACCGTATCCCTGGATAACATGTATGGATAGCGTACACATTCAAAATATATGTCTCAGGAGGCAGGCTCAGACGGTGTCAGGCACAGTATGGATTTGACGGCCCAGATTACACAGCGGAGGAGCAGGGAGAGGTAAAGATTGCAAATGCTGGGGCCCTGCCCAAGCAAGGGGGGCCCACTCGTGGGCGTCGGTACTCGCACTGGGCCCCTCATAGTACAGCGGTGTGTCTGACGGCGGGTGTGCACCACCACCGTCAGAGACACTTGATTGCACTATGAGGGACCCTGTGCCAGTGCCCGCGCCCAAGAGTCGGCCTACCCACCTGTCCAGGGCAACGGCACTCGCACGGTGTCGTGCGGTAGGTGGTGACCCCGGCCATGGGGGGGGAGGCAGCACAGTTAGGGAGTTTTAGAAAGTGGCATATGTTGATGTTGGACATTCAGCTGATGCAAAAGGCAAAATAGGTGAAGTACCAGGAAGAGGTGGACCAAAGCAAGCCATTTTTCTGTCACCCTATGTGTCATCAGGGGAAGGTGGGACAAAATCCTTGGAAACCCCTGCGTGGTTCATTTTAATGAAGGTTAGATCATCCACATTTTGGGTTGACAGATGGGTCCTTTTTTCTGTCAGGATTGATCCAGCTGCACTGAAGACTCTTTCCGATAGCACACTTGCAGCTGGGCAAGCGAGCTCCTGTAAGGCATATTGGGCCAATTCAGGCCAGGTGTCCAGTTTAGCGGCCCAATAGTCAAAGGGGAATGACCTGTGTGGGAGAACATCGATATGGGAGGAAAAGTAGTTTGTAACCATAGTTGACAACTGCTGTCTCCTGTCACTTTCCATCGATGCAGTATTACCAGTTGTGTGAGCGGTATTTGAAAAATCAGTCCACAACATTGTCATGAAACCCCTGTCTCCAACGCCACTTCTGCTGTGTGCACCATGAACACCTCTGCCAAGCTGTCCCCGGCCCGTTACGGCTCGTGTGAGAACCATCACCGCTGCTGTGTGCTGGGAATGCCTCAAGCAACCGATTTACCAGAGTTGCTTGTTTATTAGCCAATATTAGGTCAAGGTTCTCCTGTGGCATGATGTTTTGTAATTTGCCTTTATAGCGTGGATCCAGGATGCTGGCCAACCAGTAGTCGTCATCGTTCATCATTTTGGCAATGCGGGGGTCCCTTTTTAGGATCCGCAAGGCATAATCTGACATGTGGGCCAATGTTCCCGGTGTCAATGATGCACTGCGAGTGCTGGGTGGAGGAGCACTTTCTGGCAAATCCACATCCCTCCAGTCACGCACAAACCCTGTACCAGACCTTGCCACGCCAACATTTTCACTTGCCCCACGAGATGCATCCTCCTCCCCTAAGTAATCATCCCCATCATCATCCTCCTCCTCCTCTTCTTCCTCCACCTCGTCCAGGAGAGGTCCCTGAGCAGACAATGGCTGAATGTCATCAAGGATTCCCTCCTCCTCTTCCTCCTCATCAACATTGGCTGCAGACGCCTGCTCCTTAAGGTGCGTCAAAGTTTGCATGAGCAGACGCATAAGTGGGATGCTCATGCTTAGGATGGCGTCGTCTGCGCTTACCAGCCGTGTGCATTCCTCAAAACACTGAAGGACTTTACAAAGGTCTTTCAGCTTCGACCACTGCACGCCTGTCAACTCCATGTCTGCTCTCAAAGTGCCTGGCCGTGTATCCTCCCACAAATGCATTATGGCCTGCCTCTGCTCGCACAGCCGCTCCACCATGTGCAGGGTGGAGTTCCACCTTGTTGCAATGTCGATAATGAGGCGGTGGTTGGGAAGGTGGAGCAATCGCTGCAGCTTCTGCATACGAACGGAGTGTACAGGCGACCGGCGGATGTGCGCGCACAGTCTTCGCACCTTCTGGAGCAGGGCTGTTAACTCCGGATAATTTTTGAGGAAGCACTGCACCACCAGGTTCAAGGTGTGAGCCAAGCAAGGTATGTGGCTGAGTTTTGAAAGGGCTATGGCTGCCACAAAATTACGGCCGTTATCACTAACTACCTTGCCTGCCTCAAGATGTACACTGCCCAGCCATGACTCAGTTTGTCGCTTCAAGTACTCGGCCAGCACCTCGGCGGTGTGTCTGTCGCCCAAACACATCATCTGCAACACAGCCTGCTGACGCTTTCCACTAGCTGCTCGATAGGGGGACACATCGTGTGCAACAGTGGCAGCTGCAGATGGAGTGCTCGTACGACTGCGCTCTGTGGACGAGCTTTCGCTTCTGGAGGAGGAGGAGGAGGAGGAGGAGGGTCGAACGCCTACAGCCAACTGTTTCCTATACCGTGGGCTAGGCAGCACTGTCCCACCACCGCTGTCCCCTGTGGACCCTGCATCCACCACATTAACCCAGTGCGCAGTGATGGACACGTAACGGCCCTGGCCATGCCGACTGGACCATGCATCAGTTGTGAGGTGCACCTTTCCGCTCACTGACTGCTTGAGTGCATGGACAATGCGGTCTTTCACATGATGGTGGAGGGCTGGGATGGCTTTGCGAGAGAAGAAGTGGCGACTGGGTAGGTCATAGCGTGGTACTGCATAGGCCATGAGTTCGCGGAAAGCTGTGCTTTCCACCAACCGAAAGGGCATCATCTCAAACGAGATTAGTTTGGCAATGTGGGCGTTCAAACCCAGTGTACGCGGATGAGAGACTGAGTACTTTCTTGACCTACTCATAGTGTCTGGGAGGGTGAGCTGGACTTGAGAGCTGCATATGGTGGAAGTAGCGGTGGACAGGGCGGACTGAGAGAGGGTTGATGATGGTGATGGAGTTGGTGATCTTTCTGATGGCCTAGAATCAGTCTTTCGTTGATATAACAGTGGGATTCCCTGACTGCTGTGGTCTTGCAACGACACCTCAACATTTGCTGCTGTGCTAACCGGTGGGCTTACAGTGGGGGAAACAATGTAGCGTTGCTGACTACCTTCGTTGTGATCAGTTGCACATGTGGCACTTGAGGTTTGGTGTTGTGTCCACGCTTGCAAGTGCATGCTGGTTAAATGTCTAAGCATGCAACTGGTATTCAAATTTTTCAGATTTTTTCCTCGGCTAAAGGTCTTTGCGCACTTCTTACAGATAACCTTGGCCTGATCATGAGGATTTTGTTCAAAAAAGTGCCACACTGCACTCTTCCTACTTTGGCAGACATTTTGCGGCCTAGCACGCTGTGATCTTTTGACCCTCTGGACAAGCTGTCCAGCAACTCTTTTGATGTTTGGAACCTGTCTTTGGAGTGCTCCGGGCCTGCCAGATAACAGCTGTTGCGATGTCGATGTCTGCTGTGGATGCTCCTCATCTGAGCTATTGGAAGCAGCACCCTCTTCCCCCCATGGATGCCAATCTGGGTCAACAACTGGGTCATCCATCACCTCCTCTTCTATGTCATGTGCACCTTTCTCTGTGTCACCGTGTATGGTGGTATAGTGTGCGGGAAGGGGCACCTGAGTCTCATCAGGGTCAAAATCTGGCTCTGTACACTGCGAGGACAATGTAGTGCTCTGAGTGAATGTACCAGCAGAATCATCCATCAGCGGCTGTGCATCAGTGCACTCCATGTCAGATTCATCTTGGCCTGGGTAATTTACCATTTCACTTGATAATCCAGGCATGGTATGTGAAAACAGCTCCATGGAGTAATCAGTAGTATGGCCTGCGTCATCCTTCAATCTTGGTTGGGGTGAAGGACACAAGGAAAGGTGTGGTTCATGAACATGAGCCTCCAATGACGACTCAGTGCTTTTACTTTTTACAACTGAAGAAGAGGAGGCGATAGAGCTGGAGGCTGAGTCAGCAATGTAAGACAAAACTTTTTCCTGATGCTCTGCCTTTAAAAGCGGTTTGCCAACTCCTAGAAAACTAAGCGTTCGAGGCCTTATGTAGCCAGACGATGACGCAGGGTCAGCACCTCCTGCATTCGGTCCTATTTTGCTCTTGCCACTACCATCAGATCCACCACCAACACCATCATTACCAGCTGCCAACCCCCGCCCAATTCCACGGCCTCTTCCACCAGCCTTCCTCATTTTTGGTAGAAATGTAGACAAAATCCAACAAACTATATAGTAATGTAAAACAAGGTACAAGGTGTCTATAGGACAGGGGAGATTTAGAATTTCTGCACACACTTGTGGACAGTGGACACTTTTGGATTGTGTGAGGCCCACTGATATCTGAGCGCTATGTGACAGGCTCGATGGCACAGCTGCCTGTGACCAAAGTGACGAGAGGATAATGGATATTTTGAATCTCTGCGCACACTTTTGGACACTGGACACTTGTGGATTGTGTGAGGCCCACTGATATCTGAGCGCTATGTGACACGCTCGATGGCACAGCTGCCTGTGACCAAAGTGACGAGAGGATAATGGAGATTTTGAATCTCTTCGCACACTTTTGGACACTGGACACTTGTGGATTGTGTGAGGCCCACTGATATCTGAGCGCTATGTGACAGGCTCGATGGCACAGCTGCCTGTGACCAAAGTGACGAGAGGATAATGGAGATTTTGAATCTCTGTGCACACTTTTGGACACTGGACACTTGTGGATTGTGTGAGGCCCACTGATATCTGAGCGCTATGTGACACGCTCGATGGCACAGCTGCCTGTGACCAAAGTGACGAGAGGATAATGGAGATTTTGAATCTCTGCGCACACTTTTGGACACTGGACACTTGTGGATTGTGTGAGGCCCACTGATATCTGAGCGCTATGTGACAGGCTCGATGGCACAGCTGTGACCAAAGTGACGAGAGGATAATGGAGATTTTGAATCTCTGCGCACACTTTTGAACTCTGGACACTTGTGGATTGTGTGAGGCCCACTGATATCTGAGCGCTATGTGACACGCTCGATGGCACAGCTGCCTGTGACCAAAGTGACGAGAGGATAATGGAGATTTTGAATCTCTGCGCACACTTTTGGACACTGGACACTTGTGGATTGTGTGAGGCCCACTGATATCTGAGCGCTATGTGACAGGCTCGATGGCACAGCTGCCTGTGACCAAAGTGACGGGAGGATAATGGAGATTTTGAATCTCTGCGCACACTTTTGGACACTGGACACTTGTGGATTGTGTGAGGCCCACTGATATCTGAGCGCTATGTGACACGCTCGATGGCACAGCTGCCTGTGACCAAAGTGACGAGAGGATAATGGAGATTTTGAATCTCTGCGCACACTTTTGGACACTGGACACTTGTGGATTGTGTGAGGCCCACTGATATCTGAGCGCTATGTGACAGGCTCGATGGCACAGCTGCCTGTGACCAAAGTGACGAGAGGATAATGGAGATTTTGAATCTCTGCGCACACTTTTGGACACTGGACACTTGTGGATTGTGTGAGGCCCACTGATATCTGAGCGCTATGTGACAGGCTCGATGGCACAGCTGTGACAAAAGTGACTAGAGGATAAGGGAGATTGGATTGCTTTTAAAAAAGCAGTTTGCGGAGCAGTGGGTAAACAGCAATGCCAGCGTGTCAGGAAGCCTTAAAAGGCAGCCCAACAACCAACACCACTGATACACCACAATATAGCCTCCCCTTGCACTGCACACACAGTGACTTGTGTGTTGTGCAGGCCAAATCGCTAGCAGCAGAAGCAGTTTTTTTGTCTTCTTCCCTGCCTAACGCTCTCCCTACAAAATCAGCAGCAACCTCTCCCTATACTAAGATCGGCAGAAGTAAGATGGCGGTCGGCGTGCACGCCCTTTTATACCCCCTGTGACGCTCACCAAAGCAAGCCAATCACTTGCATGCCCTTCTGAAAGATGGTGTTGACCCGTGCCTAGGTCATCACGTTGCCCACAGTGTCCGTGGATCCTGATTGGCTGAAAAAGAGCGCAAAACAAACTTTTGAAACGCGACTTTGGCGCGTAAGTCGCCGACCTCGTGGCCGACCTCATCCTAGGGTCGGGTTTCGTTTCATGAAACCCGACTTTGCCAAAAGTCGGCGACTTTTGAATTTTTTCGACCCGTTTCGCTCAACTCTACTCATTACTAATCATTATCTCTGGTGTCTTTAAAACTGAACAGACACTGATTAAAAAAAAATTACATTGCCAAAACTATTGTTGACTGAATACATTATGAAAGCAAGGACATTAACATGTAAGGAACTTGACTTAAATTATCATGTCAGAGAACATCAGTAACCAATCTCAGAACAGGATATCCATAAAGAGGTACAGTATCTTCATTCTTGATATTAATAATAATAATAATAATCATCTTTATTTTTATATAGCGCTAACATATTCCGCAGCGCTTTACAATTTGCACATATTATCATCACTGTCCCCGATGGGGCTCACAATCTAAATTCCCTATCAGTATGTCTTTAGAATGTGGGAGGAAACCGGAGTACCCGGAGGAAACCCACGCAAACACGGGGAGAACATACAAACTCCTTGCAGATGTTGTCCTTGGTGGGATTCGAACCACTGAGCCACCGTGCTAGTTGAGGCCCATAAAGTATTCTGACATGTATTTCTGCCAACTCAGTCAGCTGATAATTTCCGGCTTGTTCCCCTTTAAGCACCATCCTCTACTCATTGTCAAGCTCTGCTCCCCGGAAGTCCAGAAAAATAAGATCTTGTCCATATGAGAAAACGCTAAGAGAGTTTCCATATCTTTCTTTGTTCCTGCAGACTCGATACGTAGGGTAGTTGGTTTATATTGAGGGTTTTTCGAGGTTTAATGTGCTGAGACTTTAAATGATCACCATATTTTCAACAAACTATGAAAAAGTCAATAGTAGAAGTATTGCATGGCCTATCAGTCTCCTTACACTGGCATGTCAAGCATGTCACTCTTCAAGGATAGACGCTACCCCTTAGACCTCAGTCAGAGGCCTCCCATATAGCATAATCAAATCTCTTATTTGCACTGAGGAGAGGCAACATCCTGAAACACATGTCTGCAAACAGCGATTCTGGGTTGGCTTTTATCTTAAGTCATGTTGTGAGCCTCGTTAAAGTTTCGATATTGACTATTAGGATTGCTACTTCCAATAGGTAACACTAGAGTTCGAGTGCTTCTTCCTCTCTGAAGAGGGAATTCGAATAATTAATTTCCCAGAGAAGCATTGCATGGCCTATAAGTCTCCTTTCACTGGCATATAACTCATGTCACTCTCCACAAGGAGAGACCTTACCCCTTAGACCTCAATAGCACAAAGAAAATTTAATTTTTTTGTATTATATCTTTTTACAGAAATATGTTTGATTCCCTATTCATAAGGCACTTCTTTTCCCCCTCCCAATTCATCATTTATTCAGAAATTCTGCTAATATCTGTCTTAAGACATGATATATTGCCAGATGACTAAGAGATCAGATTACAGCTGTCTATTAAAGTTTATGGTGAGGTAAGGGGGAAAGAATAGGGAGGAGCAAAGTGAGAGAACCTGATTGATAATGCGGCTGCTTTCCTGTAAGTGTTTTATCACACCCCAACGTTGACTCCTGCACTGCTCAGTAGTGCTGTATAATGATTGTCATTCTGCTACTTCTGAGAATGTGCTATATAAAGATGAGAAGCAGAAATCCTTCATGTCTCGGTGTGCTGTGTATGGGAGATGTAAAAGTAGCTAGTCTCTATCCACTAGCTCAGAGACAACTGAACATTAGAGATACAGAAGGAAAAACTAGTGAAAAATTCACAATACAAGTTATATAACCGCTAAACATAATGTTATTCCTCATGTGCACACATGAAAGCTTATTTGGAAAAGCCATCTAAAATTACAAATATAATTAAAGATTTAAACAAGTACGCTTTTTACTAACTTCTTTTTTCGACCTAAGACTTCTTTTTCATAAATTAGAATTTTCTAAATATGAGGTTCAATGTATTACATCCACTTCCATCTGCGTTCTGCATCATTTAGATGAATCGTGTCCAGTGAAATGATTAAGATAGGTCTTAAGTCATGGAGAGCAGGTGAATTCGGAGCTTTTTTCACTTGCAGTCATTCTGTCCTTAAGGCCATGTAAAAATAACATCCATCTTCCACTCCAACAATCAAAGAAAAATATGACTCAGCTTTTACGGACGCAAAGAACATCTTAGTTAAAAACAAGATTTACCCATAGATAAGAGTCCATTTATTGGAAATGCCACAAAAGTGAATTCTCAATTCTACTATAAAGTTTAGTAGACACTATAAAAAAAAAAAAAAGTTTGGCGGATAAAACTTTTTTATTCTACAAAATATATGTGGACTTTGATGGTTAGTCTATATTTCTGTGAGTTGGCATTTATAATAATTTAGTAGTCCAATCTTGAACTTTTATAGTTTTGGGGGAAAATTATGTAAGATATTCAGCTTTTGTTTTAAGTTACAACAGCAGGTAAAAGCTCCAGCTGCTGTAACTTAAAGGGAATCTTTCAGTAGGATTAGCCCAGCTAAGCCATCTATATGGGCGTGCAGGTCACAGAAAGCTGAATAAAATGATATCTATGCTTTGATGTCATATTCCAAAGAAATCCACATATTTCTTAATATGTAAATAAGGTGTTAAGATCTATGCGTGGGACAGAGATCTCATTGAGAATCTATTGAGAACCTATTTTAATTGAAAGGGGGCATTAAAAGTATTAGACAAGTAGATCAGGAGAGCAGCCTGTCAGTCATTACATGTCTCACACTGGAAATGCCCCATTTCTTTTAAAATAGACTCTGGAGGCAAATTCTCAGGAAGATCTATGTCCAGCCCATAGATCTTAACAGCTCATTTACATATTAAGACAAATGAGAAATTTTCTGGAATAAGAAATCGAATCGCAAATATCAAGGCATCATTTTATTCAACTTTTTATGATCTACATGCCCATATTGATGGCTTAAGCTGCTTTCACACATCTGGCTTTTTGAATCCGGCACGATGCGGCGAAATTTGGAACAACCGGATCCGGCACCGGATCTGGTTTTGTCCCATAGAGTTGTACTGTCGCCGCACCATGCCGGATGGGTATGCGGCGCATCCGGTTTTTGCCAGATACGGCAAGAAGTAGCCGTCCGGCGTCTGCAAAAAACGTTCGCTGCAACGTTTTTTGACAGCGCCGGACCGGTTTTTCTCACAGCGCATGGGCGAACACTGTGAGTCTTGCGCTGCTCTTTTAAATGTGGGCGCCACCGTATCCAGCCACACAGGCATCCGGTGTCTCCGGCACATCCCGGATTCGCCCCTACGGCTTTTCGCCGCACGGCGCCGGATTCAAAAAGCCGGATGTGTGAAAGCAGCCTTAGGGTGTGTGTACACACTGCGGATTTGGCCGCTGCGGGTCCGCAGCAGCTTTTGCTGCGGTGTACAGTACCATAATATCCTATGGATATCAAAAACCGCAGTGCAGACGGTGCGGATTTTTCTGCGCGGATTTGCTGCGGTTTCTAAACCGCAGAAAGAATTGACATGTCAATTTTTCTGTGGATTCCGCTGCAGTTTACCATCTCCTCCATTGTAGAGATGATAAACCGCAGGGCAAAACCGCAGGTTAATCCGCAGGTAAAACTTTTGACCAGCAGATTTACCTGCGGATTTTACAAAATCCGCGGGGCCAAATCCGCAGAGCATTCCGCAGCTTGTGAACGTACCCTTAGGAGTGTTGATCCTACTGACTGATACCCTTTAAGGAACCACGAGCAGAAAAGGAATGAGAAGACATCTACATCCTGTTTCTTTCCTCCACATCTCATATCCCTACCCATTATCTACCGCCCCTCCTTTAAATTAACTTATAGCATTTCCACCCAGATCTCTTTTGGCCCCCAAGCCAAGAAGACTCTGGTACCTGCTAATGTTTGCAATTCAAATATTCCATGCAATCTTTGTATCAGTTTTCCCTGACATACTGAAGCAAGAAGATAGGAGATGCCTACCCCTTCTAAACCTTAAAAGTATTTTTTGGTTTTCTGTTGACAAAGAGTACTGACAACATATTTAGCATGAGAAGAAAGAAACATACACGTGATAACATATATATATATATATATATAGTGGTAGATTAGCACAGAAAGGGTAGGCACAGGAATGCTTTCCATTTAAGTTTTCAGCTGATTTATTCAAAAGTACTGCCTAAACCAGTGCAAAGATAAGTAAATAAACACAGCCCTTCTAGCATAACGGGAAAAAGCAAAATAGTATACAGTACAGTCTGTGTAGCTGTGGGGATCTGTCTGCTCAGGGAATAAAAACACAAGGTTCAGTTCTCTTTAACAAGAGCACAGCTCTGGAGATCTCATCTCCAAACACACCAAACACTGAATAAATTAAAAGGATCTGTATTTACCTTCTGGAGGACACCGTGGGGTGGAGATATGATAAAGAGCCTCCCACCCAATCTTCAACCGTCCAGAAAAACCCAGCCATTGATATGGTCGAATATCCCCTCTCAGCACATAGTGTGGTTGAGCATTTTTCCAGGTTCATATCACTAAAGCTATAATGAAAATAACTTGGCACTCAACTTCTAGTATTCATGAGATTGGAGAAGAATTTTATTTAGGCAGTCTGTACTACTTTCTACACTCTTGCATATAACAGGATTTTGGCTTTCCATGGGCATATCATACAGGCAAATCCATTATAAGTAAAGATATGTTTTGCCTAAACAGTGAATTGGATATCTCTTTACAAGAGACTATTGCATAGAACCTCACCTTAATAGTGAGCTGGATGGCTCACCATCACAGTCCTCACAAAAGGAATTGACACATCTTTTAGTACACTACCGGCTTACCTAATTATCTTAAGCAGTCGGACTGACGAAGGCCAGGTTGTTGGCCGAAACGTTTTTGCAGACTGCCTAAATAAAATTCTTCTCCAGTCTCATGAATACTAGAAGTTGAGTGCCAAGTTATTTTCATTATTACTACTTGTTCACCCTGCAGCAGTGCCACGCTATACTTCACAACACATATCACTAAAGCTAACATCCTCAGTGACACATATTCCCTCCAGTATTTTACCAGTGACCTTCTCACTATATATATATATATATATATATATATATATATATTAGCTGAAGAGCCCGGCGCTGCCCGGGCATAGTAATTAACTGTAGTTAGTTATAACAAATTATAATTATCCTCCATCCCATAGTCCCGTGCCCATATACCCATCATACAAATCCACCATCCCGTAGGCCCGTGCCCATATACCCATCATACATATCCTCCATCCCATAGTCCCATGCCCATATACCCATCATACACATCCTCCATCCCATAGTCCCGTGCCCATATACTCATCACACATCCTCCATTCCATAGTCCCGTGCCCATATACCCATCATACAAATCCACCATCCCATAGGCCCGTGCCCATATACCCATCATACATATCCTCCATCCCATAGTCGAGTGCCCATATACCCATCACACATCCTCCATCCCATAGTCCCATGCCCATATACTCATTACACATATTCTCCATCCCATAGTCCCATGCCCATATCCCCATCATACATATTCGCCAACCCATAGTCGAGTGGCCATATACCCATCACACATCCTTCATCTCATAGTCCCGTGCCCATATACCCATCATACATATCCTCCATCCCATAGTCCCGTGCCCATATACCCACCATACATATCCTCCATCCCACAGTCCAGTGCCCATATACCCATCACACATCCTCCATCCCATAGTCAACCATTATGACATCATAATGAGCGGCGGGGCTTGCAACCTATGAAGACATCAGCGTCGCCATGGCAACCATTATGACATCATAATGAGGGGCGGGGCTTGGTACACACACACTTTTTCCCCATTATGTAGATAGGTGCCAAATTGTTTGGTGAATTGGAACGTGCGGGGTTAAAATTTCGCCTCACAACATAGCTTAGGACACTCTTGGGGTCCAGACATGTGACTGTGCCAAATTTTGTGGCTATAGCTGCGACGGTGCGGATGCCTATCCCGGACATACACACACACACACAAATACATACATACACACCCACATTGAGCTATATATATTAGACTAGCTGAAGAGCCCGGCGCAGCCCGGGTATAGTAACTAACTGTGGTTAGTTATAACAAATTATAATTATCCTCCATCCCATAGTCCCGTGCCCATATACCCATCATACATATCCATCATCCTATAGGCCAGTGCCCATATACCCATCATACATATCCTCCATCCCATAGTCGAGTGCCCATATACCCATCATACATCCTCCATCCCATAGTCCCATGCCCATATACCCATCACACATGTTCTCCATCCCATAGGCCCGTGCCCTTATACCCATCATACATAGTCGCCATCCCATAGTCGAGTGCCCATATACCCATCACACATCCTTCATCTCATAGTCCCATGCCCATATACCCATCATACATATCCTCCATCCCATAGTCCAGTGCTCATATACCCATCATACATATCCGCCATACCATAGTCCCGTGCCCATATATCCATCATACATATCCTCCATCCCATAGTCCCATGCCCATATACCCACCATACATATCCTCCATCCCATAGTCCAGTGCCCATATACCCATCACACATCCTCCATCCCATAGTCAACCATTATGACATCATAATGAGCGGCGGGGCTTGCAACCTATAATGACATCAGCGTCGCCATGGCAACCATTATGACATCATAATGAGGGGCGGGGCTTGATACACATACACACTTTTTCCCCATTATGTAGATAGGGACAAAATTGTTTGGTGAATTGGAACGTGCGGGGTTAAAATTTCATCTCACAACATAGCTTAGGACACTCTCGGGGTCCAGACGTGTGACTGTGCCAAATTTTGTGGCTGTAGCTGCGACGGTGCGGATGCCTATCCCGGACATACACACACACACACACACACACACATACATACAGTGGGGCAAAAAAGTATTTAGTCAGTCAGCAATAGTGCAAGTTCCACCACTTAAAAAGATGAGAGGCGTCTGTAATTTACATCATAGGTAGACCTCAACTATGGGAGACAAACTGAGAAAAAAAAATCCAGAAAATCACATTGTCTGTTTTTTTTTCCTTTTATTTGCATATTATGGTGGAAAATAAGTATTTGGTCAGAAACAAGCAATCAAGATTTCTGGCTCTCACAGACCTGTAACTTCTTCTTTAAGAGTCTCCTCTTTCCTCCACTCATTACCTGTAGTAATGGCACCTGTTTAAACTTGTTATCAGTATAAAAAGACACCTGTGCACACCCTCAAACAGTCTGACTCCAAACTCCACTATGGTGAAGACCAAAGAGCTGTCAAAGGACACCAGAAACAAAATTGTAGCCCTGCACCAGGCTGGGAAGACTGAATCTGCAATAGCCAACCAGCTTGGAGTGAAGAAATCAACTGTGGGAGCAATAATTAGAAAATGGAAGACATACAAGACCACTGATAATCTCCCTCGATCTGGTGCTCCACGCAAAATCCCACCCCGTGGGGTCAGAATGATCACAAGAACGGTGAGCAAAAATCCCAGAACCACGCGGGGGGACCTAGTGAATGAACTGCAGAGAGCTGGGACCAATGTAACAAGGCCTACCATAAGTAACACACTACGCCACCATGGACTCAGATCCTGCAGTGCCAGACGTGTCCCACTGCTTAAGCCTGTACATGTCCGGGCCCGTCTGAAGTTTGCTAGAGAGCATTTGGATGATCCAGAGGAGTTTTGGGAGAATGTCCTATGGTCTGATGAAACCAAACTGGAACTGTTTGGTAGAAACACAACTTGTCGTGTTTGGAGGAAAAAGAATGCTGAGTTGCATCCATCAAACACCATACCTACTGTAAAGCATGGTGGTGGAAACATCATGCTTTGGGGCTGTTTCTTTGCAAAGGGGCCAGGACGACTGATCCGGGTACATGAAAGAATGAATGGGGCCATGTATCGTGAGATTTTGAGTGCAAACCTCCTTCCATCAGCAAGGGCATTGATGATGAAACGTGGCTGGGTCTTTCAACATGACAATGATCCAAAGCATACCGCCAGGGCAACGAAGGAGTGGCTTTGTAAGAAGCATTTCAAGGTCCTGGAGTGGCCTAGCCAGTCTCCAGATCTCAACCCTATAGAAAACCTTTGGAGGGAGTTGAAAGTCCGTGTTGCCAAGCGAAAAGCCAAAAACATCACTGCTCTAGAGGAGATCTGCATGGAGGAATGGGCCAACATACCAACAACAGTGTGTGGCAACCTTGTGAAGACTTACAGAAAACGTTTGACCTCTGTCATTGCCAACAAAGGATATATCACAAAGTATTGAGATGAAATTTTGTTTCTGACCAAATACTTATTTTCCACCATAATATGCAAATAAAAGGAAAAAAAAACACACAATGTGATTTTCTGGATTTTTTTTTCTCAGTTTGTCTCCCATAGTTGAGGTCTACCTATGATGTAAATTACAGACGCCTCTCATCTTTTTAAGTGGTGGAACTTGCACTATTGCTGACTGACTAAATACTTTTTTGCCCCACTGTACATACATACATACATACATACATACACACACTTGAGCTTTATATATTAGATATATATTTAATCTCCTAATCTCCTAAACCATTGTGTTAGACTGATAAATAGTCTTTGGTTAAGTTACGACTGTGTCTTCACCTTCTGCGCCGTTGCATCCACACACCTGTTTACAGCTGCTTTAGTATTCAAGGAAATAACTGTACAGCAATAGTGTCAAAAGCATCTGTATCTCACGGCTTACAATTTCCAGATTATTGTGTTGAGTTGCTAAGTAGATGAGAAGAAGGTCATTCCACTTTCTAGAAATGCTTCCAGTGATTTTCTCCAAGCCTCGGTTTAATTACCCTCTTGAGATTGTGAAAGTTTACAAGAGCCTCTCTCTGTAAATGATAGAATTCCCATTCATTTTATATCTATATCTCGTTGCTCTTGACAGCTTGCCCGCAAATTGAATACCGCGTGATCCATCGAGTAAAAAATCATCTTGGACAACAAGACAGTCAGATTCAGAAATGAGTGTGAATTGAAGACAATTCCTAAAATATAGCAGCAAATCAACATATTGCAGCATTTTATGAAAAGTTCTCCATTTTGGGCGAGGGACACCTTATGATACATTTACCACTGTGTTTCCTATTGCTAGAGCGTGAAGTGATCAGCAGTAATCTGTGATGAAAGCTGGCAGGAAGTGCTCAATTTTCCTGTAGCGCCACCATGAGGAACACTGAAGCATTACACTTTTTCAATTGAAATCAGTGCCATTGCATAGACATGTAATAGTATACACTAGAAGGTTGAGACAAGAGCACAATAGGGTCTTATCCGGGTAAAATGTATAAATAATTAGAGTAATTATACTCACCTTTTAAGAAAAAAAGTAAAGCCTGTATAATATGTCAGCCTGCTGCACGTCCAATGGTCCACAGCGGAACCGCAACAAAGTTACTTAGGAATAAATTCATGGACTTTGAGTGCGCTGCCAGACAAATTTCATAATCACACAAGGTTACAAAAGTTAACCCTTTAATCCCTACGCGTTTCGAAGTATAACACTTCTTCTTCAGGTGTCAACCCCTGAAGAAGAAGTGTTATACTTCGAAACGCGTAGGGATTAAAGGATTAACTTTTGTAACCTTGTGTGATTATGAAATTTGTCTGGCAGCGCACTCAAAGTCCATGAATTTATTCCTAAGTAACATTGCATAGACATGAAAACTGGAGACTATTTGTCAGTAGTTGAGAAATTTGGTACTTTTTGTTTTAATGTGTTTATTACTACATACTAAATGGTGTTTTTTTTGCCAACTGGTTTTGTGTTCTCTCTTCTAATACATCCTTATGAAGGTCACTGATTAGTTTTAGAGTCATGAAATTGAGATAATTAGATATTATAGGTGGTTTTATAATCTGTGCCTATCACGGGCACTGCGCCTGGACTCGGGAGCGCCAGAGGTGCGCACGGCGAAGGGTTAAGCATCTGAAAATATACTTTCATGGAGTACAATTACCAACTTGACAAAAGATAATGATGTCAAAAGAGAAATAAAGCATAATGAACAGTGTACTCTAGAGTGTATAGTAAAGTCCCAGACACAAAATCGGAGCTGCAAATAGATAAAATATGAATTACAGCTTTTAAAATGGTCAACCATAAGACAAAAATGTGCAGCAACATCCTGAAATAACATTATTAATGTGTGGGAACGCAAGATAATCCACAACACGGGATGACTTTTATTTCATCATCTGTTTCATTCAGAACAGATTTTATTGCAAAAGCAAATGTTTCTACAGATTTTTGTACAATGCATTTACTATACTTATCTTTGGATCAGGAAACGCAGGATACGTAGAATTTCCCTGCATTTTTTCTTTTCTTACTGTTTATTTTTTTTCTCTAAAAAATTAATTTCATAAATAGAATGTTTCATTAGAAGACAAGTAGGGAAAGTGGGAATGTCCATTTGATGTCCATGGAGGCCTCCTCATCCTCCTCAACAGAGGAAACATACCATTGGGGTCTGATATGGAAACGGAGAAGTTCAGGAGGAAATTAAATGAATGATGGAAACATCGTAAAATGGGTGGACATACTGTAAGTCATGTACCGGGGTTTGTTCCTCAGGATACAGGGAAGTCACGGGCGAGAAAACCGACTCCTACACAGTTCATTCACTGCAATTATTTTATTTAGTTACAGTTGTGGCCAAAAGTATTGACACCCCTGCAATTCTGTCAGATAACACTCAGTTTCTTCCTGAAAATGATTGCAAACACAAATTCTTTATCTTAAATGAAAAAACACAAAAAGAATTGTCCTAAAGCCAAATTGGATATAATTCCCCACCAAACATAAAAAAGAGGGTGGACAAAAGTATTGGCACTGTTCGAAAAATCATGTGATGCTTCTCTAATTTGTGTAATTAACAGCACCTGTAACTTACCTGTGGCACCTAACAGGTGTTGGCAATAACTAAATCACACTTGCAGCCAGTTGACATGGATTAAAGTTGACTCGACCTCTGTCCTGTGTCCTTGTGTGTACCACATTGAGCATGAAGAAAAGAAAGAAGACCAAAGAACTGTCTGAGGACTTGAGAAACCAAATTGTGAGGAAGCGTGAGCAATCTCAAGGCTACAAGTCCATCTCCAAAGACCTGAATGTTCCTGTGCCTACCGTGCGCAGTGTCATCAAGAAGTTTAAAGCCCATGGCACTGTGGCTAACCTCCCTAGATGTGGAAGGAAAAGAAAAATTGACAAGAGATTTCAACGCAAGATTGTGCGGATGTTGGACAAAGAACCTCGACTAACATCCAAACAAGTTCAAGCTGCCCTGCAGTCCGAGGGTACAACAGTGTCAACCCGTTCTATCCATCGGCGTCTGAATGAAAAGGGACTGTATGGTAGGAGACCCAGGAAGACCCCACTTCTTACCCCGAGACATAAAAAAGCCAGGCTGGAGTTTGCCAAAACTTACCTGAAAAAGCCTAAAATGTTTTGGAAGAATGTTCTCTGGTCAGATGAGACAAAAGTAGAGCTTTTGGGCTAAAGGCATCAACATAGAGTTTACAGGAGAAAAAAGACGCATTCAAAGAAAAAAACACGGTCCCTACAGTCAAACATGGTGGAGGTTCCCTGATGTTTTGGGGTTGCTTTGCTGCCTCTGGCACTGGACTGCTTGACCGTGTGCATGGCGTTATGAAGTCTGAAGACTACCAACAAATTTTGCAGAATAATGTAGGGCCCAGTGTGAGAAAGCTGGGTCTCCCTCAGAAGTCATGGGTCTTCCATCAGGACAATGACCCAAAACACACTTTGCCCATTTTTGGAGTTTTGTGTGAAATGATCAATGTTTTGCTTTTTGCTTCATTCTCTTTTGTGTTTTTTCATTTAAGACAAATTAAATGAAGATAATAATACCAAAGAATTTGTGTTTGCAATCATTTTCAGGAAGAAATTGAGTATTATCTGACAGAATTGCAGGGGTGTCAATACTTTTGGCCACAACTGTATGTAGATGACTCAAGCAGAAAATAGAAAACATTCAAAACATTATGCAGACATTCAGACACGAGGCTGAGACCTCTGTGCTGTGCAGCGTGGCGCCCAAATAATCTGTACCTCCTATACTTTCTACAAATTTACCTACTGGCGTGCCTGTCTAAGCCAGCCACCTGTTATCTGGACACCCTGGGACAATTACATGAGTGTAACGTACGAGCTCGCCTGCAGTACAGCACAACCGTTTACAATCTTACAATCAATTACCTCTGTCCCCCAACCAAATATCCCAGTCCAGATGTGACTTCAGTGAACTCAGGGGAATAGTCCGTACTCAACTGTACCAAAAATACCCTAACAGTCAACCAACTGCGATAGCTATAGAAGTTGAACAATTAGCAGATACTATAATGTTCCTCAAAAACTCTCTCCTGAAACAAAAAGAAGTTCAAGTTTGGTCTAAAGTCCGTTATGTGCCATGTTGGCACCTAGGCATGGATTAGGATTCTTAACTATGGAACAAACAGGAAACGTGGCAGCAAATCCAGTAGTTCCAATCGCTGATTTTGGCAATAAACAGTTAATATGCCTGTCTTTCTAACTACTCATTGGCTTTTTCACTTGAAAAATGCAGGGCTGTAAAATATGTTGACTGTAATATATTGTAATGTAATATATTGACTGTAATATATTGTAATGTAAGCCCTTTCAAACATGTGCCATAATATTAAGCACACGTCAGACTCCTCCTGTTTGGTGTGGGCTCCGGCGTTGAGCTCGCACCTTTCCGGGCACATTACAGCTGATCTATACAGCTGAAATGTGCCCGCAACAGCCGCGGGTGGAATCGTGATCCACTCGTGGCTGTTAACTAGCTAAATGCCACTGACAATCTCTGACAGCTGTATTTAACTTGCCCTGCAGAAAGCACATCACTAATCCCTCCCATCGGTGACCCCGTCACATGATGATGGGTCACCGATGGGTCGGCATGACAACCAGAGGTCTACAGCAGACCTCTGTGGTTGTCATTGCCAGATGGCTTTGAGCGCTGGCAATCCGTGGTCAGCGCTCATAGCAAACAAGCATTTCTGCTACACACAGGCGATCTAATCATCAACAGTGTGTAGCAGAGGTGAAAAAAGTACTGCAGCTTATAGTCTCTCATGGAGACTATTGAAGCATGCAAAAGGAAAAACAATGTTTTTAAAAATATAAAAAAATAAAAAAATATATAAAAGTTCAAATCACCCCCCATTTTGCCCCATTTAAAATAAAACAATAAAAAAATCAAAAATGCACATATTTGGTATCGCCGTGTTCAGAATCGCCCGATCTATCAATATAAAAAAAAATTAATCAAATTGCTAAACGGCGTTACGAGAAAAAAATCAAAACACTATATTTTTTTTTTTGGTCGCCGCTACATTGTTACAAAGTGCAATAACAGGTGATCAAATCATTGTATCTACACTAAAATTGTATCAATAAAAACATCAGCTCAGCATGCAAAAAATAAGCTCTCAACCAAACCCAGATTACGAAAAATGGAGATGCTACAGGTCTCAGAAAATGGCGCAATTTTTTTAAAACAAATTTTGTTGTTTTTTTTCTTACCACTTAAATTAAAAAGAACCTAGACGTGTTTGGTGTCTGTGAACTTGTAATGACCTGGAGAATCATAATGGCAGGTAAGTTTTAGCATATAGTGAACATGGTACAAAAAAAAGCCAAAAAACAACTGTGAAATTGCACTTTTTTTGCAATTTCACCGCACTTGGAATTTTTTTTCCCATTTTCCAGTACAAGCTATGTTAAAACCAATGGTGTTGTTCAAAAGTACAACTTTTCCTGCATGGATGTTATAAAATTGCCGAAATAAAGTGAATTTTAAGGACGGTGAGTGCCACTCTTTTCTCTTTTGCTGCATAGTCAAATAAATAAGTGCTCCTGAGTATGGGAAAGTCAGATGTGATATCTGTAGGCCAAATGATTGTTCAAACCAGGGCTGTTTTTAGGGGGGATGGGGGGTGCGATTGCCCGGGGCGCCACCCAAGCCAGGGGGTGCCTGCCGAGTATCCTAAGTCATACTACAAGACTCGTTAAAGGGTTGATTGTGACTTGTAGGATCGCTACTACCAATAGGTGGCGCTGTAGAGTAAAAGTCCTCTTTCTTTCTGAAGAGGCAATTTGCATATAGCTGTCTGAGTCTGTCTACCTACAAGCAGGGCCGGCGTCAGCACCCGGGCAAGTGCCGGGGCCCTGGCGAGATGGGAGGGCCCACTCACGCTGTCTGGGATACCCGCCGGCCGCCACCACGCCCCCCATGTACTGACCCCATCCTGCGCCCTCCTCGAGGGACCCACGCAGTCCCTCTCCCTCTTTGTTCTTTTTTCCCCTCTTTCTTTCTTTTTCTTTCTTTCTTTCTTTCTTTCTTTCTTTCTTTCATTACCCTCTTTCTTTCTCTTTCTCTCTGATCTATTCTTTCTCTTTCTCTCTCTGTTCTTCCTTTCTTTCTCTGTTCTTTATTTCCCTTCTTTCTTTCTCTTTCTTTCTTTCTTTCTCTTTCTTTCTCTGTTCTTTCTTTCTCTGTTCTTTCTCTCTCTCGCTGTTTCTTTCTCTCTCTGTTCTTTTTCTGTCCACTCTTTCTTTCTTTGTTCTTTTTCTTTCTTTTTTCTTTCTCTCTGTTCTTTCTTTCCCCTCTTTCTTTCTCTATCTGTTCTTTCTTTCCCTTCTTTCTTTCTTTCTTTCATTACCCTCTTCCTTTCTCTTTCTCTCTGATCTATTCTTTCTCTTTCTCTCTCTGTTCTTCCTTTCTTTCTCTGTTCTTTATTTCCCTTCTTTCTTTCTTTCTTTCTTTCTTTCTTTCTCTTTCTTTCTCTGTTCTTTCTTTCTCTGTTCTTTCTCTCTCTCTCTGTTTCTTTCTCTCTCTGTTCTCCCTTTCTTTCTCTCTTTTCTTTCTCTCTGTTCTTTATTTCCCCTCTTTCTTTCTCTCTGTTCTCTTCTCTGTTCTTTCTCTCGCTCTCTTCTTTCTTTCATGTGTACACTACTAATCAGTAGCCTCCTTCACATGAATGTGTTTTGCCACAGAGCGATTATCCATGTGGATCACATGCGTGTCCGTGTGATCCACACGGAGACAAGTCCTTTTTTGGCCGTCACCACGGATGTCACACGGCATGAATCGTGGTATGTGTTAAGGGGGGGGCCCACTGAGACTTTTTCGCCTGGGGCCCTCAAAAACCTGGAGCCGGCCCTGCCTACAAGCCCAGGCAGGCGCACGATAACAACCCCTCCCTGAAGTGAAACAGCCGGCAGAAAATAATAATTTGTGTGTGTGTGTGTATAATATTGGGGGTCGGGGGGGAATGGATATCTGGGGTACTTAGCACTGTGTGTGTAATATCGGGGGTGTGTGCTAATATCTGGGGTCCTATGCATTGTGTATGTTAATGTTCGGGGGGCGCTTTTTTGATGTTCGCCCTGTTGGCAAAATTCCCTAGAAACTGCCCTGGTTCAAACCACCATTTAGCTGACAGTCATCTAATGTCTATTGAGGCTTTAAGTTCTGAATACACCCCATTCATTCATGAAGTTTAGTGTGAAAGTGATTGGTTAACCATTATACCTTGGGCATCAAGATATCTCTTGTTTGAGATAAAACCATAGTTTTGAGGGTCCAGCATAATTTGGTGGGTTCAAATAACGTTAATCTACTTTTAGTTTGTTTTTGGTATAGAAGAAAAATTAAGAGTAAATTAACGTTGTTTGAACCCACCAATTTAGGATGGGCCCCCTGATCATGTAGTATGTATGAGGACCTTCTGACTACTGACTAATGCCAAGTGTCAAAGGAGAAAAGTATCAGGCAGTTGAATTTGAATATGGCCAATCCTTTCGTTTTCCGGTGTAGATAAGCCACCACAAGAGATGCTTAGTAATGACGTACTACGCTCTCCCTATTAAGAACACATGCATAATAGGACGGTTCAAGCATTATTGTGTATAAGAAGTATAGCTGTCAGCCAAGATCAAGTGTAGCATCTTTCGAAAAGCCGGCTTTGGCCTGGGCCACCCTAGTAGATTGATACAATTTACACTGGGGTGGGGTTTGGCACTTGTCAGTATGCCAGGTGGCTGTTATAGTCATCTGTGGGAAAATATGTCCCCCCCAGGATCAATGCCATTGGGCTGGGTAAGTTTGAAAGCCCGAGGTGCAAAGTGCCCCAGGAGTGGTGACCCTGGGGTGCTTTAACTCACTGGGCTTGGGAAACTCACAAGTTTTGGCATGTTTTGCATTGCACTTCAACTTTTCTTACTTTTTAAGCACACACCCTTAATCCGGGCCTACTGGCAAGGATAGGGGAATTTTTAAATTCCCGGTGGAAGGTCTGACCAACATTATGTTGTGGAAACCTTCACTTTAACTTATTTATTTTCATTGTTTTTGTGTTCATTTTTTCATGTGTGTACGTCAATTGGATTTGTCAGATGCGGTTTCCTTATGGTTCCCTTTTGATAGGTCTGGGGGGGAGTGTGTGGCTATTAGGTTCCACTCCCCTCTGACCCCCGACTCTCCTCTTTCGGGAGGGGAGTTGACAGTTGAAGGTTCCCAGCTCTCTCTTGGGTGGCAACTTGGGCAGAAGCTGGGAGCGCGACTGAGGCGCCCTTGGCTTCAGCTGAGGAAGACATCTCAGTCCCTGACTCTCGCTGTGGCCTTTTGGCTCAGAGGGACGGGGATTGGTTTTGGGGACCCTTCTCCTATTGGAGAGGGTTTTAAGAGACCAGCATCCTAGTGCACTTTCTTGTGGCACCTTTAGTCACTTTTTTAGCGCACTCGGGTGGAGAGCACGATCTTGGGCTTTCAATAAAAAAAAGCTTTCAGCCAATACTTACCTTTGTACCCAAAAGGGTATCTCCCAATGGTCTTGTGCGTTTTTGTTCCCCTACAGTTTTTCTTCTAAACAGGCAAATAGACAGTTTTGGTCCTTCAATTAATACCTGTTATTTATAAAATGTACAAACCAACTCACCTTGAGAGGCTGCAACAGAAGAAACCACTGCTGCCCGGCATGGTAAAATGATGATCAAGGTAAGAAGTCCTCCAGCCATATTCCAGATGAAAAAATATATATAAGTTTTCCAACAAGATTAAAAAATTAAGATCCCCAAGTATATGCCCAAAAATTGTTTTTCCTTTTCCTATGCATTTCAGACTGTAAGGCATAACTTAGTCATGGATAATACAAAATTACAGGACTGAGTTACGGTCTGAAACGCGTAAGGAAAACCAATATTATTTGGGATGTACTCTGGGATGTCAATTTTTGAATCTTGTTTTATTAAAGCTTACATATCTTTTTTATCCAAAATACAGATAACAGGACCTGTTATTTGTTATGTGCTGTATTAGGCAGAACATAGTTTTTGTACTTTCTTCCAAAATAATGTGGCACTGGCATTTCTGAAAAATCACTGTAGCCCTCTCTGTCTGCCAATGGTGCATTATGACACATTTTATTCTTCTCCCTGGTCATTCTCTTCAAGGCATCCTACGAGCAGAGTATTTACGAAGGCATTTGGGGTCAATTCTATCAGTGAATCATTACAATGACTCTTAATCAAGAGTGGGAAAACAACTTCACAAAGCATAAGCATGCGATTAACGCCAGATGAGTACAACATGCTGTTATGACACAATATGTCAAATGTGAAACTGATCTAACTATTTAGCAGAAAACCCCCGCACTAGAGTAAATGCAACCAGCAGGATCCATTGGCTCCTCGTATACATTCAATTATTTCCTATGTTTTGTTCCTTAATGCATGCTACAAACAGAGCATTTGTTTAACGCACTGTGACACTTATTAGTCTCCCAGGGGCAAAAATTGGGCTGGTTGTGTGCAAAGGTCTAACAAGAAGGAAAAACTGCAATTTATTTCAGTTGGATTCCTTTTATTTGATGCATTTGCTAAAGCTTTGTGCAAAGATATGGTGGTTTTTAGGCTTTTGTTTTTCTTTTTTTTATGTCTTCCAAAACATTAGTAGACGGACCCCTGAGTCAACAAAGTCATTCTTGGCCGCTTTCTCCTGTTGAGTCTAATAACTACTGAGGGTGTCCGGCTGCTACATGCTTGTGCCTACATTCTAAATGGGCCATTTAAGTCATTTTAAAGAGAAATGGCAGCTTTAGTGAGAATGTTAAAAACATCCAAAGGACAATCGAGACGTTCTGTAAGCACAGAAGTGTCATGAACTAGTGTGCTTCGGCTTACGAGACAATCTATTATTTTTCCCCTACCAAGTGCAATAAAAAAGGGCACTGCTGAATAGTTCTTACAAGTTCTTTGAAATATACTTGTATAGATGAAGAAATAAAAAGTCTTAGGTTCCTTTATTGTAAAAAAATGAACAAGATTTTGACACCACAATAATGAATTCTACTTGTCTATGTACTGTCGAAATATTTCATGCCAGTTAAAACATTACCGCCACATTGTCACCGCGGCAATCTCTGTCCATAAGGAATATTAGGAGAGACAATGTCGCTAACACAGTACATCCATTTATTACCCAGAGTTAAAAGGCATTTAAAAAAGTCTTTCCAAGACAAAAGATCCTTACTGCTACTGTTCCACCGATTCTGGAACAGTTTTTCTTTTGTGTCCTTCTATTCCAAAGTAATGCCCCCCCCATTAGCATAGTTCCAAAACCTGGTGACAGGTTGGCTTTAAAATTAAAACTTGTTCACCACATTTATTTCAACAGCTTGAAATTCCAGGTTCAGTGAAACTGGCATTAAATCATCCACCTACGCGTTTCAGACACAACACTGTCCTTAGTCATAGTATGGACTCCAATAATACAAAGATCATTTAAGTAGAAAAATAAGAGGACAATCCCACGCCTAGGTGGGCGAAGAGTGAGAAATGCGAGGCTGCCATCTGAAAGGCTGAACTGATGAGACCTGGAAAAAATTCTCTACTTCTAATCTCAATCTTCACAATTCACATTCATCAATCTCCTGCACATAGCAGTATATACCATATTTTTTGGACCATAAGATGCAATTTTTTTGCCCAAAATTTGGGAGGAAAATGGGGGTGAGTCTTATAGTACAAATGTAGTTTACCTGGATCTTTGTGTTGGTGGTGGCGGCGGCGGTGGAGCGAGGTCACAGGAGGCAGGAATAGGAAGCCGCCGGCAGTCTCCAACAAAATGGCAGCGGCGCATGCGCAGATTGAGATCTTGGCTCCATTTTGCTGGAAACCGATGGAGATTAATCTGAGCATGTTCCACCACTGGCATCATTTTGCTGGATGTGCACAAGCGTGGCCCAAAGCAAGGGTGGCACTAGCACGAAATTTAAAAAAGGAGGCTCATACAAATCGTGATGCCAGATTTTTTCATCACGACTTGCATAAACCTTCTGTTTTAAAATCCACAGCAGGGCCACGTGTCAATGTGGATCTGCAGCTGTTGCAAAACTACAACTCCCATCATGCTTGGATGGGTTGGGATGATTAGAGCTGTAGTCTGGCAGCAACTGCAGAGCCACACAGGTTGTGGAAAACTGCTGTCCTCATGCCAGAGTGTTGCACAACCTGAGGCCCTCCAGCAGAAGATCTCCCCAATAATAATGTCAGCAGAAATGTTACTTAATATTTTACCACATTTTTTGCTTCAACATTTTTTTTCTTATTTTCCTCCTCTAAAACCTAGGTGTGTCTTATAGTCTGAAAAATACAGTACTTTTCACCAATATAAAGACAATAAACAAACCTAATTTATATACCCATACGATCAGTATTCAAATTGTGTAACATTATATATAGTTGAGTATTAAATTACATCTGTCAGCAGGTTTTTGCTACGTAATCTGAGAATATTATGATGTAGGGAGAGATGCTGATTCCAGTGATATGTTACTTACCAGGCTGTATGTTGTTGTATCAATATAATCAGTGTTTTATCATCATGAGATTATCACTACAGGACTAGGTGTCTCTTGCCTCCTGGTCAAGTGTTCTGTGTAACTCTGCCCTCATCACTGATTGTCAGCTTTCTGTCAATGTAAAATGTACACAGAAAGTTGCCAATCAGGGACGTGGGTGGGGTTACACAGAGCTCAGCATTCTGAGCACTGCTAGATCTACAGCAGAGAAAAGAATGATTATATCCAAATGACAGCAAGCAGACCAGTAAGTGACACATCATTGGAATCAGGGTCTCTGCCCCTACATCATGCTGCTCACAGATTACATAGCAATAACCATTGACAGATTCCATTTAAATCATCAGGACATTTTGTGTGGAATGTTTATACTTTAAGTCAAGCAAGAAACGAAAGTCGTTTTGAGGGTGAACTGGTTCATCTTGTGTCTTTGCATGCAAACTTCTCCCTTGAGGCCAGTTATTGGCTTGAAGTATCAGGTAACTAAGGAATGGGCATAATAATTTCCAGAACCTAAAACAGAACAGAGAAATAAAAACACAGGTGCAAACAGAGCTTTTTTAAAAATATGGTGCCCAGCACTGGACACAGTATTCCAGGTGAGGCCTGACCATGGATGAGTAGAGGGAGATAATTACTTCACGTGATCTAGACTCGATGCTTTCGTAATACATCCTAGGACTGTATTTGCATTTTTGCTGCTGCATCACACTGTTAACTCATGTGCCGCCTGTGATCTATTAGTATACCCAAGTCTTTTCATACGTGCTGTTGCTTAGTTCTATTCTTCCTATGGCATTCAGTGTGTGAGAGCTTAAGGATATGTTTGCCATATGTACTGGGAATTTTTCTGTCGGATGCAGGCAACAGCAGCCTACAATGAATGAATATACTGTATATAATGGAAGTAGGGTTTCAGCAATAATAAAATTATCTGCAATTGCTTAACACGTTTTATGCTTTTACTTTTGACCACATTTATGTCCGCAGTGCAAAATTAATAATCCCGTATCTTGGTTATGCAAAGCTTTTAAAATACAATTATTTTTTTTCCCTTTGTCCAATTCACTTGTCCAATAAAATAAGAGGGAATATTCATTTTGCAGCCTAAGTTAAAACCAGAGATGAGCACCACACTGTCATTAATGCAAGCACGGACGAGGAAAGGAAGACTGGATCTTGTTCAAAAGAAGCATTAGATTTAAAAGGTTGAACCGAAGCCGGCATAAGTAAAGGGAGCAATACACTTAACTTGTCAGCTGGGCATCACTGACATTTTAATTTGGTGGGGTTTGCTGCTAGGCTATATTCAGGGTCAACTACTTTAAGGAAATACTGCACAGTGATCAATAAGTCATGATGAGCTGCAATGATTATTCTTCACCCAGTATTTTCTTCATTTTTTTTATATTGTATGACTTTAATATTTCAAATTCCAAGGTCAATAAGTGAAGAAGCGGAAAAGGAGAAGAGAACTCAATCTGAAAAATATGATTTTTAACAAAAAGGACAAATCAAGAACTTACAGGGTATTTGCTCGTGATTTTTTAATAAATTTTTTTATTTCATTTCCTATTTTTAAATAACATAATATTTGATTTTTTTTACTTCCGATTATAAAACATGGATCACGTAAAAAGAAGAAAGACTGGAAATATATCCAATTATTCTCTAAATATCTTACATTTTCTAATTGACTTGAGGCAGAAACAGAGCTTGAAAATTCTGGACCACAAATCAAAGCCTGTGCTAAAGACACCAGCCTTGACAAACAGTATATTGTAGCTGTCCAGTTCTTTAGCAGAGGAGCCGTAGGGTGCCTTATAGCAAACTCCGACTCCTACGGCTATATTGATAGCTTGAAGCTATTTCTAAAAATGATTTATGGTCCTTATAAAATGTGATTCTCAGTTATGTTCTACTATTAGGGGGTAAGATTTCTCCATCGCAAAAGGAAAGCACAAAAACTGAAAAATCTTCAGCTCCTTAAGGAGTTAAAGGGTCAATATTGACTTTTAGGATTGCCAGCTCAAATAGGTAGCAACAGAGTTCCTGTCATTTTTCGCTCTAAAAGGGTTATTTACATATTTAAATTGCCAATAGATCATTGCATGATCTATAAGTCTCCCTGTGCTTACATGACGCTTTCGACTTGGAGATTTATGTTAGGACAGCACCGGCGCCTCTGCACGAGTCCCCTTCCTCCTCTTAGCTGGGATGGCAATGTGTTCACTTACTCTCTCAAGCTGCTCTGGTTCCAGCAGCGTCTGCTTCCTCCAAGGACTTGAACACGACCAGCAATGTACTTTGGGAGCGCGTTTCTTGCCACATAAAGGAGCAGAGCGCGTACTTATGAAAATGTTCCCAGACAATAACTGATAGAGACTTCTGCTATTTAAGGCACCCTTCCCTATTTGGAGGTGCCTTAGCAACATTAGCTATCAGTGTACATTCCTGCTACCTAGCTGTAAGGTCCCTGTGCCTGTGTTGCTGGTCCGTCCTGCCTTCACCTCATCCTGCCTGTCCTGTCTGAACTTAATCCTGTTCACCCTGCTGTAACCTTTTCCTGAACCGATCTTGCTTCTACCAAGTCTTGAGTCTAATCCACCTTATCTGCATTTGTACCGCTATTCTCACCTGTCCAGTCTGAATCAGCACCTGTGATCCTGGAACCGAATCTGCAATGTGTTCCTGAACCTATCCAGTCCGTTTCTGATCCAGAACCTGTTCTGTCTACAAGTCATGCAGCCCTATCCTGAATCTGTTCTTTCTATCCAGCCACACATCCTTTAGTTAACCAGTTGGTAGCCAGTCCTGCTTCCCTGCCCCTTTGGGGGTCAGCTGCTACTGCTCTGGGATCTGTCCTGAAGTGGCACCTGGCGTCCACCTGAGCTCAAATCTAACCACACCATCAAGGGCTCTAGTGAAGAACCAGGTGGTCACTTAGTTACGCCCCACCAGGCTGTCCCCGTACAGTGCCACAGTCGTTCCACAACCAAATACGTAACGCATTATCTCTTAGCCCTTTGTTAAAGAGAAACTGTCATGTGAAAAAATGCAATTACCTAGCAAAAAAGGTAAATGCAATTCTGGGATGTATTAACAGGAGTATACAGTCTAGATCACGTAAAGTCATTATCCCGCTTTACTCTTCATTGGTCAGGCCTCATCTGGAATACTGTGTCCAGTTTTAGGCACCACATTTTAAAAAAAGACAACAACAAACTGGAGCAAGTTCAAAGAAGAGCGACCAGAATGGTGACCGGTCTGCAAACCATGTCCTATGAAGAACGATTACAGGATCTGGGAATGTTTAGCTCGCAAAAAAGAAGACTGAGAGGAGACTTAATAGCTGTCTACAAATATCTCAAGGGCTGTCACATTGTAGAAGGATCATCTTTATTCTCGTTTGCACAAGGAAAGATTAGAAGCAATGGGATGAAACTGATTGGGAGGAGACACAGATTAGATATTAGAAAAAACTTTGACAGTTAGGGTGATCAATGAGTGAATCAGGCTGCCACAAGAGGTGGCGAGTTCTCCTTCAATGGAAATCTTGAAACAGAGGCTGATGATTTAGTGGATCCTGCTTTAAGCAGGGGGTTGGACCAGATAACCCAGGAGGTCCCATCCAACTCTACCATTCTATGATTCTATGATTCTAGGGGTTAATCTGCACTGACTGACATCCGGCCCTAATTTTGCGCCTCTGACTGTCAGTGTCAGAGGAGCGGTTACAGCTGCAACTCTCCATACACAGAGCAGGGGCTGAACACGAGTCGGTGACACTCCCTTAACTGAAACTGGAACCTTCCCAGGAGGAATAACACTACTTTCCTCCCGGCAGAGGGGGTCTAAGTGCAGGAGTCAGGCAGGTTCAAAACACTATTAACCTACAGATTAACCCTGTGACTAGGTTAATAGCATTTTTTCACATGACAGGTTCATGTTAAACTAGATCTCCTGCTCTTCATTGATGAGGGACAAAAGCCCTGTAACAAGTGTGTGCAAATAGAGATCCTGGTTTGGCTTCTTAAGGCCCCGTTACACATAACGATGTCCCAGCGATCCCACCAACGATCCGACATGGATGGGATCGCTGGGTCATCGTTAGACTGATCCTCCAGCGATCAGGACCAGCGAGTAAGCTGGTTTCCAATGTAAACAGCGGGTATCTAAGAGCCGCGCGGCTCTTGGATACCCGCTGTTTACCCTACCAGCGTGCGCTGGTATCTAGGGTAGACAGTGGGTATCCAAGAGCCGCGTGGCTCTTAGTTACCTGATATTTATGTTGGAAACCAGCGTCCAGCATCGCTGATCGCTGGTTTCTTGCTGCTACACGCAGCGATGCACGCTGGCCAGCGGGAGACCAAAGATCAAAAAATGGCCCAGGACGATCGTGCACGATCAGCGATACCCGGCAGGGGGGCCGGTCGCTGATCCCTGTCACACACAGCGATATCGCTGGAGAGATCGCTGATGTGTCACAAAATGTGTGTGACGGGGCCCTTATCCAAAGTCATGTGGCAAAGCCCTTTGACTTCTGGGATCTGGGATTGCTACTTCCAATAGATGGCGCTATAGTTCCTGTACTGAAGGGGATATTTGCATCCCTGTAATTTTGTGATGTCTGATATCTGTATATAACATATACAATTTCCACATTCATGGCCATGAAAGTATATTCAGTTTACACTAAATATAAATGCTGTTCTGGAGAGCCGAATATACTGTGTATCATTATGTTGGTCAGTAATTAAAACCATTACTAGACTATAACTAATATGCAACTTAAGGAGCTTCACTAATGAGATGGTTTTAAATGTTATTAGTATTTCCAATCCCTGATTAATGAGTCAGTAGACCAACAGCGAGCCTCTCATCCATAATAACAAAAGGAAAGGCAAATCATTAAAAAAAACACCAATTACATCCAATCAGTGAACATTTCATAATTATGCTCCATAGTGATATTTCAGCCACATTTTCAATATATGAAAAATTTGTATCATCCAATATTACTTATATCAGTAAGGCTATGTTCACATGCTGCATTTTTTCTGTGTTTTTTTCTCCATCCAAAACCACCTCCCTTGGCCAGAAAAATGCTGCGTTCAAAAAGTCTGTTTTTCAGCATGTTCAAAGCATTTTTTGCTGCGCTTTGCTACATCTTTTGAAGCGTTTTTTGGGTGCGGATTATATATGTGCTTTCTCTACAGTACATGTTTAATAAAATTAGTTTTATTTACCATAAATGCTTAAAAAATGCAGTGAAAACACAGCAAAATTGCATTTTTTTGCGGCACTTTTTCACTTTCTCGTTGTTTTCTATAGGTGAAAAATTGCTGCAAAGGAAGAATTCACCTGCTGTAGATTTCAAAAACTCAGCAGTTTTCCAATTTAGGCCGGAGTCACACTAGAGAGAAATACGGACAAGTCCTATGCGCCAAAAAACGGAGAGCACTCGGACCAATGTTAATCTATGGGGCAGCCCCCATCATCCGTTTTTTTCTCGCCCGTATTATATGAGCGAGAGAAATCGCAGCATGCTGCAACTTGCACCATATTACGCCCGAGATTCGCCAATGCAAGTCTATGCGTGTGAGAAAAAAACGGATTACACATGGACCATGCATGTGATTTGCGAGAAAATGATGAGAAAATGTAAGAAAGGCGGGCACCACCACGTAAATGCAATATCTAATATAAAGGGTGCTACCATTGTACCAAAATATATGCGAAGAAAAGACGGCACAATAAGGCGCAACCACCTGATTATTAAAGTGAAGAAAAAGGCTTTATTGTAACACTAGTGCACACACTAATTAAAATAGCAATAATATGTTGACAAACAATATAGTCTGCATAAATACAATAGAAAGTGACAATGATGTTTTAGGCTATGTGCCCACGTAGCGTTTTAAAACGCACAGTGAAAACCAGACTCCTTCCCAGAAATCGCGCTGCTTTTTCTGCGCGATTTCACCGCGATTTCACCGCGATTCTGTTCGCGATTTTGCCGCGATTTTCTCAAGCACTTTGATTGACAGGTTGGTCACACTCGTCAAACATAGTGTTTGACAAGTGTGCCCAGCTTTTTACTATTGAGGCTGCCTATGCGGCCTCAATAGTAAAAGATAAAATGTTAAAAATGATAAAAAAAAATTAAAAATCGGGGTATATTTACCTTCCGGCGTCCCGCGCAGTCTCAGCGACGCTCCCGTTCCCAGTAATGCCTTGCGAGACCTGTGATGACGTTGGTCTCGCGTTACTATAGCGATCTCGCGAGACCGCTAGAGTCACGCGAGACTACGTCATCACAGGACCTTGCCGCAAGGCATTACTGGGAATGCTGTGGCCCGGGATGGGCATAGCCACATGCGGGAAGTAAGCGATTCTCATGCATTCCTATGGGTGCGGAATCGCGGCAATTCTTTGCGATTCCCCACAAAAGAATGAGCATGCTGCGATTTTTTCCGTGATGCGATTCCGCCATAGGAATGCATGGGGGGCGTTCTGTACACGATTTTTAAACGCTTTCGCAGCATTTTCGCTCCAAAAATCGCGGCAAAAACGCTTAAAAATCGCTACATGGGCACACAGCCTCAATCTTAATTCACTGACTATCCAATCAAATATGCAGAAAGTCACTACAATAATAAATATATAATTCTTAAATAGAAAAACATGCATTTGTTAACACATAGTACAATAAATAGCCCATAATTAGAAATATCACCACTGGCAATGCAAAAGCATGAGAGCACCTAATAGTGTGTCAAATACTGTGGCCCTATGCATATTGCATGAATGCAGGAATGGCCAAACTCACCAATGATTAATATTATACTGCACTGCCCGTCCCTGCGCGTATCGCTACGCCTTCTAGCTTCATCAGGGGGAAGATCTTTTTGCATTGCCAGTGGTGATATTTCTAATTATGGGCTATTTATTGTACTATGTGTTGACAAATGCATGTTTTTCTATTTAAAGGGAATCGGTCACCCCTTTTTTGAGATATCATATAATGGTATCATTCAATTGTGTGTCACATAAGGATTCTCTTAGTACTTTTGCTTCCCCCTGACCCCGCACCTTTCATGCATAAATACCTTGTTTATATCGGTTCAGATATATGCAAACTGCCGCTGCCCGGTCCGATGGGCGGGGCTTATTCACCTGCTCCCCCCTCCCTGTCTTGCTCTATGCATTTCTTCTTGTGTAGAGCAAGACAGGGAGGGGGGAGCAGGTGAATAAGCCCCGCCCATCGGACTGGACAGCTGCACTTTACATACATCTGAACCGATATAAACAAGGTATTTATGCATGAAAGGTGCGGGGTCAGGGGGAAGCAAAAGTACTAAGAGAATCCTTATGTGACACACAATTGAATGATATCATTATATGATATCTCAAAAAAGGGGTGACAGATTCCCTTTAAGAATTATATATTTATTATTGTAGTGACTTTCTGCATATTTGATTGGCTAGTCATTGAATTAAGATTGAAACATCATTGTCACCTTCTACTGTATTTATGCAGACTATATTGTTTGTCAACATATTATTGCTATTTATGTCACATAGACTTCACTATGGTTTTATGTTTTTTAGATGGTTTTAACTAGTGTGTGCACTAGTGTTACAATAAAGCCTTTTTCTTCACTTTAATAATCAGGTGGTTGCGCCTTATTGTGCCGTCTTTTCTTCTTTTTCTATACATGATTTGCGAGAAATACGCACCGGTGTCCTTTAACAAAATCCGGCAATTCAGTGGGCGATACAGTAAAATCACACTGACAGGTTAATACAGAATAGATTGAATGCATGTATACACATAGTATAGGTATATAAATATTTATATATATATTTATATACATGTCATTGACACACATACAGTGCAGACCAAAAGTTTGGCCACACCTTCTCATTCAAAGAGTTTTCTTTATTTTCATGACTATGAAAATTGTAGATTCACTCTGAAGGCATCAAAACTATGAATTAACACATGTGGAATTATATAATTAACAAAAAAGTGTGAAACAACTGAAAATATGTCTTATATTCTAGGTCTGGTGGATATAAAGCTGATAGTCCTACTGAATAGACTGTTAGAATTTGTATTATGGCTAGAAAAAGCAGCTAAGCAAAGAAAAACGAGTGGCCATCATTACTTTAAGAAATGAAGGTCAGTCAGTCCAAAAAATTGGGAAAACTTTGAAAGTGTCCCCAAGTGCAGTGGCAAAAACCATCAAGCGTACTGTATATGTCATTGACACATACTGTATATATATATTTCATAGAGTTATAGATAACAGAATAGGTGATAATTCAATTGTCAGCATCTGTAAAATAACTACCGCTGATGTCACTTAGGCTGCGCAGACTCCCCGCCTGACCCATAGTGAACTGACAGCGTGGGAAAATGTTTAGACACTTTTCCACGCTAATGAGTTCATGTCCGGTCAGGCGGGGAGGCTGCGCAGGCAGCTTTTCATTCATTACACAGTGGTTTACAGCCAGGGCGTAGCATTGGCACCACTCCCGGTTGTAAACTATTTAACCCCTTGAGATGGATTGCAGCTTGGGACATAACTGTACGGCGGATAGGTATGGGATATTGTTACTTTATTATTTTGGATTTTTTACAGGAGAACAAGGGCTTCACTTGGATTGGGAGTTTAACCCCTTTACTACATTAGATGTACTATTCCGTCCATGTGACCTGGGACCTAAGTCCCAAAGATGAAATAGTACGTCTAATGCGATCAGCTGCGCTCACGGGGGAGCGCAGCTGATCATGGCCGGGTGTCAGCTGTGATAATCACGGACCGCCCCCGACACGTTAACCCCTGGCACACCGTGATCAAACATGATCGTGGTGTACCGGGGGTTAAAGGAAGCATTTAGCAGGGAAGGGACTCCCTCCGTGCTTCCCTGCGACCCCCACAGCAGCGCAATGTGCAGCGCCGCTCCGGGGGTCGCCTTCCCTGCAGGTCCCCGGATCCAATATTGCGACGGGGACCTTCGGGGGCCTGCAGGGAGCTGTCTTCCTCACTGCCCACAGAGCGCAGGCATGAGGAAGCCTGCAGCAGTGCCTGTGACAGATCGCTGATCTGTCACAGCGATCTGTGATGTGACAGATCAGCGATTTGTCACAGGACAGTGATGTCCCCCATAAGACAATATAATAAAGTAAAAAAAAAGTGTAAAAATATTTTTTGAAAAATCGCTACTAAATAAATTGAAAAAAAATATATTCCCTAATAAATTCATTTTTTGAAAATAAAAAAACAAAAAACAATAAAAGTATACATATTTGGTATTGCCACGTCCGTAATGACCCACCCTATAAAACTGTCCCATTAGTTAACCCCTTTAGCGAACCCCTTAAAAAATAAAAATAAAAAAACAAGCAAAAAATAATGATTTATTATCATACCGCCGAACAAAAAAGGTAATAACGCGTGATCAAAAAGACACATATAAATATCCATGGTGCCGCTGAAAATGTCATCTTGTCTCGCAAAAAATGACCTGCCACACAGCATCATGAGCGAAAAAATAAAAAAGTTATAGCTCGCAGAATAAAGCAATGCAAAAATAATTATTTTTTGTATAGAATTGTTTTCATTGCATAAAACCGTCAAAACATAAAAAATGACATAACTGAGGTATCGCTGTAATTGTACTGACCCAAAGAATAAAACCACTTTATCAATTTTACCGCACGTGGAACGGTGTAAACGCACCCACCAAAAGAAATTCATGAAACGCTGGTTTTTGTTCATTATGCTTCCCAAAAATCAGAATAAAAAGCGATCAAAAGATGTCACGTGCCCGAAAACGGTACCAATAAAAATGTCAACGCGTCCCGCAAAAAATAAGACCTCACATGACTCGGTGAGTAAAAATATGGAAAAATCATAGCTCTCAAAATGTAGTGATGCATAAACTATTTTTACAATAAAAAGCGTCTTTTAGCGTATGACAGCTGCCAAAAATAAAACCCGCCATAAATAGTAAATCAAACCCCCCGTTATCACCCCCTTAGTTAGGGGAAAATAATAAAATTTAAAAAATTATTTATTTACATTTTACCATTAGGGCTAGGGTTAGGGCTAGTGTCAGAGCTAGGGTTAGGGTTAGGGCTAGGGTTAGGGCTAGGGTTAGGGTTAGTTCTAGGGCTAGGGTTAGGGTTGGAGTTAGAATTGGGGGGTTTCCACTGTTTTGGCACATCAGGGGCTTTCCAAACGCGACATGGCGTCCGATCTCAATTCCAGCCAAAAAAGTTAAATGACGCTGCTTCCCTTCCGAGCTCTGCCATCCGCCCAAATAGTGGTTTACCCCCACATAAGGGTTATCAGCGTACTCAGGACAAATTACACAATAACTTTTGGAGTCCTGTTCCTCTTGGGAAAATACAAAATTGGGAGTAAAAAGATCATTTTTGTGGAAAAAATATGATTTTTTTAATTGTACAGCTGTACGATATAAACTGCTGTGAAGCCCTTGGGGGTTCAAAGTGCTCACCACACATCTAGATAAGTTCCTTGGGGGGTCTAGTTTCCAAAATGGGGTCACTTGTGGGGGGTTTCCACTGTTTAGGCACATCAGGGACTCTCCAAACGTGACATGGCGTCCGATCAGAATTCCAGTCAATTTTTGCAGTGAAAAAGTCAAATGGCGCTCCTTCCCTTCTGAGCTCTGCCATGCGCCCAAACAGTGGTTCCCCCCACATATCAGGTATCAGCGTACTCAGGACAAATTGCACAATAACTTTTCCAGTCCAATTACTCCTGTTACCCTTGGTAAAATAGAAAAATTGAACCTGAAGTAATTTTTTTTGTGAAAAAAAGTTAAATGTTCATTTTTTTTTTTTTAAACATTCAAAAAATTCCTGTGAAGAATCTGAAGGGTTAATAAACTTCTTGAATGTGGTTTTGAGCACCTTGAGGGGTGCAGTTTTTAGAATGGTGTCACTTTTGGGTATTTTCTATCATATAGACCCCTCAAAGTGACTTCAAATGTGATGTGGTCCGTAAAAATAAAATGGTGTTGTAAAAATGAGAAATCGCTGGTCAACTTTTAACCCTTATAACTTGCTAACAAAAAAAATTTTGGTTCCCAAATTGTGCTGATATAAAGTAAACATGTGGGAAATGTTATTTAGTAAGTTTTTTGTGTGCCATATCTCTGTGATTTAAGAGCATAAAAATTCAAAGTTGGAAAATTGCAAAATTTTCGCAAAATTTCCATTTTTTTCACAAATAAACGCAAGTTATATGAATGAAATTTTACCACTAACATGAAGTACAATATGTCATGAGAAAACAATGTCAGAATCACCGGGATCCATGGAAGCGTTTCAGAGTTATGACCTCATAAAGGGACAGTGGTCAGAATTGTAAAAATTGGCCCGGGAATTAACATGCAAACCACCCTTCGGAGCAAAGGGGTTAATAAAGATGGCAAAAATGTGTGTTTAATTATTTCACTAAAAAATTCTTTATTCTTAATGTGTGTGTTTTTTAACACTTTCATACTATTGGAATAATAATGGAGAGGTGTCTTATTGACACCTCTCCATTATTAACCAGGCTTAATGTCACCTTACAATAGCAAGGTGACATTAATCCCTTATTACTCCATATGCCACCTGCTAAAGGGCATGACTTAGGAAAGTCTGACTGACGGCTTCACTGTAATGACCCCTCCCAAAACCCACACTTACCCCTTCTTAACTTAAATAAGACACGACTGCGTGACATTGGATGTAAAAGGCCACAGCAGCCCTGTTTATTAACACCAAACAAGCAATAACATTTTATCCATAAACGTAGAAATATTCCATAAACATAACCACCAGCAAAAGGAGGGGGGGTAAATGAAGAGTCCATTGTACATGATTGCAACACCAGCTCCACCACGTGCCCTCAGCCGCACCACACCGGCTCGAGGACACCCAGCCGAGTGTTGCAAAAAACCCATTGTACATGATTGCAACACCAGCTCCACCACGTGCCCTCAGCCGCACCACACCGGCTCGAGGACACCCAGCCGAGTGTTGCCCAACCAATGTCCTGCTGGGACCCAGCCCAGCAGGGACCCACGTTAACATGCCCCGCTGTGACCGAGCACAGCAGGGTCCCACGTTAACATGTCCCGCTGTGACCCAGCACAGCTGGGACCCACCTTAACCAAGTATACCATTGCACCACCAGGGGTAACCCGCTCCTGCACTGGGTTCACCCCCCGCTCTTTGTGCAATCCACCGACTTCAAATACCCCCCTCCTTTTCCGCCGACTGCTGCGACAACATCAAATCTCTTCTTCTCTTCACCATGTCGATCTCCAGAAGATCCTAAAATTAGGGCGGGAGGGCGGGACGATTCCGGATGTCTGCAAGGTAAGGAATGACCATCCCCCCACAGTTCTGCCCTATATATCCATCCCACTACTGACCACTCCCTGCCAACTCACATTGCACAATAAGCCCCATAGCTCCAACCCACACCTTCCCCACAAGCACAAAGCACTACTGACCACTCCCTGCCAACTCACATTGCACCATAAGCCCCATAGCTCCAACCCACACCTTCCCCACAAACACAAAAGCACTACACCTTACCCTTCACTAACCCTCAGGCCTAGCAGCCCTCCTTAGTCATGTGCGCCCTCCCTGTAGCCCCTTTGGGGCAGGCATCCGGGCTTGCCTTGACTTAGGAAAGTCTGACTGACGGCTTCACTGTAATGACCCCTCCCAAAACCCACACTTACCCCTTCTTAACTTAAATAAGACACGACTGCGTGACTTTGGATGTAAAAGGCCACAGCAGCCCCGTTTATTAACACCAAACAAGCAATAACATTTTATCCATAAACGTAGAAATATTCCATAAACATAACCACCAGCAAAAGGAGGGGGGGGTAAATGAAGAGTCCATTGTACATGATTGCAACACCAGCTCCACCACGTGCCCTCAGCCGCACCACACCGGCTCGAGGACACCCAGCCGAGTGTTGCAAAAAACCCATTGTACATGATTGCAACACCAGCTCCACCACGTGCCCTCAGCCGCACCACACCGGCTCGAGGACACCCAGCCGAGTGTTGCCCAACCAATGTCCTGCTGGGACCCAGCCCAGCAGGGACCCACGTTAACATGCCCCGCTGTGACTGAGCACAGCAGGGTGCCACGTTAACATGTCCCGCTGTGACCCAGCACAGCTGGGACCCACCTTAACCAAGTATACCATTGCACCACCAGGGGTAACCCGCTCCTGCACTGGGTTCACCCAACCGCTCTTTGTGCAATCCACCGACTTCAAATACCCCCCTCCTTTTCTGCCACCGCGAGCACGTATGACACCTTGTACGTGCGAGTACCACCACCAAAAAAAACCCAACCCGAGCCGACTCTGCGGCTCGAGTAACCAATGTTTCTGTACCAAGACCAATCGATCAAAACTGATCCCCATTAGACCTCACAATGCCAACCTACACCAAAATACCAGTACACCAAGGTCAGCCACACCCAAGACCTGCAACTAGCCAACCGCATCGTCCAATCCTATGCACCGCCTGCGCGACCAGTCCCCAACCTAAGCCGCCGCCTCTGCCTCGTTGAGACCGCAACATTGCAGGCGCCTCCGAAAATTATACTTCACCTAATAATTAATCAAAGCCAACCATTATTGCCGTGAACAAAAGAACCTACATTGGTTCCCCAAACCTCCGATAGATTCTTGAAAATGTGCCCAGTAAAACCCACTATGTAGTCATTCCAAACAGGAGCCCCTATGGACACCAACATGAGCACGGCTCCCAGGCAGAAAATTGCACTCCACCTGATAATAATCAAAGCCAACCATTATAGACGTAACAACAGAACCTACACTGGTTCCCCAACCTCCGACAGATTCTTGAAAAACGTGCCCCACTATATAGTCATGAACAACAACACGAGCATGGCTCCCAGGCAGGAGCATTCAGGCCCGATGCCTCAGATCAAACTCCTTGACGCCCCAGCGACCAAGTCTCCACCACACACGTGCAGTACCAAAACGCTGTTGGTCCTGTCAACCCTGCGTGATAGCATCTATCTTAAAATATCCACCCAACTAGAAAACATAAACCAATCCACCCCGTAATCACCACGACCCGGAACGAATTAATTGTGTGCATCACCCATGCACTTCGAACCCAGAATCACAACACTATTGTTGCCACCCTCTTACCAAAAGTGAGATGTACTCCGCACCCATTCCCCGCTGAACTGCGGATTCGACACTACTCACAAAAGAAAGAAAAGCGACTCCACACCACCTGAAGTCCAGGAAAACTCAGACACACATCACGTCTCCCGAAAAACCCCAGACACCATAAACCCGGGCCGTCCGTCAAAACATTGCACTCACCGGTGCCCGATGCTTGTCCGCCACTCAGCCTTAAAGCACCGCAAAAAGCACCCCCAAACGGAGCACAGCCCCAGACGATTACCAGGTCCTTAGAATCATTAAAAGTCAATGCACATCGCACTAGCTTCCCATGCCACAGCGTACCACCAGCCCGACATTAATGAAAGTAATGTTATAGCTGCAACCTGCTCACCCACTACCTAAATTACACCTCCCCGCAGCAGCGCTGCACCACAACCGTGTCCCCATAATACCAGCCGGTCCTGACAAGTGCGCATAACGGAATAAATGACATAGCCATGTATTGCCGGACGGGCTACACCCACGCGGGAGACCATTCACACGGCCATCGAAACAACATGTCCTGCCTCATGCTCTATACAGAATTCCTGACAAATGGAACAACACCCGCTGGATAAACAAACCGTTCACCAACCAGGACCCCCGAGACCAGTAAAGCACACACTGGGTTACCCAACTCAAATGTTGCATCATCCTTGCGCAACACTTCACCATGGCCCCCCCGTCCGGGGGCACCCAAAAAGAAAAGACTCTAAGGAGAGCTGTATACCCAGAAGGCAAAGCAGGACCAGCTGCACCCACAATAAACCTCCTAGCCCATTGTAACGAAAAACTATCCACTCTGTATAATAAACTCCTACGTAACTGCAATCAACGGCTGTAACAAATACCACCCGATACAGTCTGCCAAAAGATCAATCGGCAACCCTAAAGAACCGCAGTGAGAACCCACCAGTCCTTACGTACAAAAGTTGTTAAAACTGCCCCAGGGCAGCCACGACCAGCAAATTACCGTAAGAACGCCATATGACTGCAGATCATGCAAAAACCCCCAGTGGATCATAGCCCCACGTATTCAATAACCAAAATCAACCCCCCAAAAACAGCAGCGCGATATACACGGGAACCTAATGACGACCCCCGACCTGACATGATGTACTCGTTAACCTAACCTGACTTAGACATAGGGCCCCAGGTGAATCAAACACTTTGACTTATCCAAACACATGATAACCGCAACAACGCCCTGAGCATGAAGAAAAACAAAGTAGTCAAGGGTTGGACCATGAACAGAAATAAGCACACCACCTTCCCTAATACCAGATAGTAGTCCCAGGTTGGACCATGAACAGAAAATAAGCACTGCACCATCCCTAATACCAGATAATCCCCGACTACCACACAGAAACCAAACCACGGACCTCAACAACCGGACATTGACCAACCATAACCCCACGCCATATCTACGTACCCCCAGAAATTAACCAGGAAAACAAATCCGGTAAAAGGTCAACTCCAAGCCCCCCGGGGGAAATGTCATCCATTGCTGCCAGAAAGGCAGGTTCCCGAAAAAATCTGCAGTCCCAAGCATCTCGACCTCACCAGAACGTCTGCCGCAACAAACCAAAATGCCCCTAGTGAACATGAAAACCCTTAGTACACTCAAAGCCCCTATTGGAGAACCGAACCCGGCATATAAATAAAACACACCCTAATGAAAACTCGACCACCTACCCCCTCACCTCTGACCAGCAATAGAACACACCCCACTGTAACGTGAAAGATTAAGCCACCCGATGCACTACCCAAACAGATCACCACGTCAGTGAACTTCCATCCAACCCTTATCAAATACTAGGAGCGGCGATAAAACTGCTCACCACATCAGTGAACTACCATCAAGCCCTTATCAAATACTAGGCGCGGCGATAAAACTGCTCACCACATCAGTAAACTACCATCAAACCCTTATCAAATACTAGGCGCGGCGATAAAAACTGCTCACCACATCAATGAACTAACATCAACCCTTATCAAATACTAGGCGCGGCGATAAAACAGCTCACCACATCAGTGAACTACCTTGCCTATGGGAAGAGAGAGGCTAAGTGCCAGAATAGGTGCATCTTACAGATGGGCCTTTTCTGGGGTGACAGGGGGCAGATTTTTTTAGCTGGGGGGCAATAACCATGGTCCCTCTCTAGGCTATTTATATCTGCCCTCAGTCACTGGCTTTCCCTCCCTGGTGGAGAAAATTGCACGGGAGCACACGCCAGATTTTTCCGTGAATTAATCCTTTAAATTAACACCTACAGCTCAAAATTTTACACACATACACTACTAACATTATTAGTGAGGGACATATATATGGAGACTTGATTACACACAGGTGGATTATATTTATCATCATTAGTCATTTAGGACAACATTGGATCATTCAGAGATCCACAATGAACTTCTGGAGTGAGTTTGCTGCACTGAAAGTAAAGGGGCCGAATAATATTGCACGCCCCACTTTTCAGTTTTTGAATTTCCACAAAAATTTTAAATAACCTATAAATTTCGTTCAACTTCACAATTGTGTCCCACTTGTTGTTGATTCTTCACCAAAAATTAACATTTGGTATCTTTATGCTTGAAGCATGATATGTGGGAAAAGGTTGAAAAGTTCCAGGGGGCTGAATACTTTCGCAAGGCACTGTACATATACTGTATATATGTTTTCATGAATATTTGAGGCCATGGATCCATTATATGTGTATTTTTAAAGCCGGCGAGAAAATCTCGTCGTACGGATGTCATACAGATGTCACACGGATGCTTAGATGCGAGAAAATCGCATCCTCGCATTGCACACATCACATACGGATCATTGTTCAGGGAACATTTCTGTGATTCTCGTCCGTGTAAAACGTATTTTTTAAACAAGTGTGTGAATCAGATTTCTGGTATCTCATAGATTTTGTAAATACTGTAAAAAGCAACTTCTAGTTTGCATAAAAAAGCAATTAAAAAACATGGCAAAAACGTAACGTGTGAACAAAGCCATAGAAGAAAATCTATTGTGCAACAATTCCAGTAAAGTGAATGTGATTTTATGAAATTTCCTGCCCATTGTGTTTTTAAAGACGCCATTGAACTGCACAATTTTAGTGTTTTTCCCCTTTTATGAGGAGCCTAAATAATGCAGCTACAATACTAAAAACTAATACATGTTTTTTCAGTAGAAATTAATCACATTGCTTTGTTTATTTCCACTATAAGGCTATGTGCCCACGTTGCAGAAATGCTGCGGAAATGTCCGCAGTATTTCCGCAACTCCCTGCCGCGGGTAAAGTGCATGTGGAATTCGCATGCTTTTTCCTGCAAAACACTAGCATTTTGCAAGCATTTTTAGTTTGCAGAATGCTTGCGCTTTTACAAACGATTTAAAGGATGGAATCTCCAGCGCTGGACTTCAGTTAAAAATACATCATTTATTGTAAATTCTTAAAATCGAACAGAAAAAAGTGTGGATAAGGACATACAGGCAGATGGGGTCTCTGGTGGTCTCCAACCAACGCGTTTCGACCTAGAGGGTCTTACTCATGGTATCCATGAGTAAGACCCTCTAGGTCGAAACGCGTTGGTTGGAGACCACCAGAGACCCCATCTGCCTGTATGTCCTTATCCACACTTTTTTCTGTTCGATTTTAAGAATTTACAATAAATGATGTATTTTTAACTGAAGTCCAGCGCTGGAGATTCCATCCTTTATTTTGCTTCAGTCAACACCCCTGATCAAGGTGACTCCGTGCGCAGGAGGATTATGGATCGCAACCGAGACTGGTGAGCTGACCTCCCTTCATTTCCCTATCCTTCTATAATTTTACAAGCGATTTGTAGCATCCCTTGAAAAAGTGATTGACAGGTTGGTCACACTTGTCAAGCATAGTGCTTGACAAGTGTGTCCAACTTTTTACTATTGATGCTGCCTATGCGGCATCACTAGTAAACGATATAATGTTAAAAATAATTTAAAAAAAATAAAAAATATTGTTATTCTCATCTTCTGTTGGCCCCCGATCTCCTCCGCGGTGCTCCCAGTACGTTCCGTTCCCAGGGATGCCTTGCGACAATGACCTCTGATGACGTAGCGGTCTCGTGAGAGAGGTCATTCGCGCAATGCATCCCTGGGAACCCAAGATGCTGGTAGCGTGGCTGAGAGGCGGGAGGACTCCGGGGGCAGTCAGAGGGTAAGTATATCTCTTTTTTATTTTAATTCTATTTTTTACAGGAATATGGAACCCAGGGCCTGGAGGACAGTCTCCTCTCCTCCAGACCCTGGGTACCATCTGCACATGAGACGCTCACTTTACGCATGGTGGACATAGCCACATGCGTAAAGTGAGCATTTCAGTGCAATCCTATGGCAGCGGAATCGCCCCGATTCCACAGAAATAATGAACATGCTGCGGATTTTACCGCTATGCGATTCCGCAGCGCTAAAATCCGCAGCATTAGCGCAGCAACTGCGGAATCCCATAGGATTGCATGAGGATGCGCTTTTTAAGCGTTTTTTAGCGTTTCCGCGGCCGCAAAAATGTGGCGGAAACGCTAAACAAGCACAACGTGGGCACACAGCCTAAAAGTTTATTATTTAGCATTTTTATGCATGCTAAAGGAAAAGAGTGACTTACTGCATGAGTACTATGCATTATCATCATTATAGTTCAGTCACCTAAATTTACTGCATTGTTTTTAATGTATCCCACCAATTTATGAGAAATTTTCCCAGATTAAACATTTTAGAAAGGAATTATTAGTTGACCAATTTCAGATGACCAGTTTTGGGGGTTTTTTTAAACCAATTTTTTTTTTCCAGTAGCAGAGGCTTTTTATGTAGTAGTAGTTTTTTAAGGTCTTTATCATTTGGGTGTTGGTAACTGGAATATCTGGGGGCACATCTTTAGGCTATTCTGCATTATTACCCTGTGAGCAACCCCTATTTGGTAACGATCATAAAAATTAGCCCTGAATTAAAACGACCATATCTATGGAACTGTATGGCGGATTTAATTAAAAAATATATGTATGCAATTGGATCAGCAGGAAAAAATAGCAAAAACTGGCTGCTTTTATTCTATTGATAGATCCTCTTCAGAAGAAAATCTGCAATAGATCCTTCCTACCATATTTCATAGTGGAGTCCACAGTAGTAGAGATATACAGTATTAGGCGATATAAGAGAAATCCACCTTATATTAGATGTAAGTATAACTGCCTAAAATTAAAGTTATTATTGTGATATATTTTAATAGTAGGTCCACATGCTAGTGATCAACTAGGATAAGATTAAAATGTGAAATGAGCTAAGCTCACCATCACTCTGGAGCTTTTTCACGGTTCCTGTATTGTCTGGCACCAGTGGACAAATGTATTCATCTGATCAGGAACTTTTCAGAGTTAGGAAAGAATAAAAAATAAATAAGCAACGAGAAAAACTGCTCTTAAAATATAGCACCAGGAAGAGAAAGAAAAGTCAACTCTTTCCTCTATACCAAAATTCCCCATCAAATAGTCTCTGGGTCCTATGTATGTGACTTTGACTGTTGACAGATGCAGATATTATTGCAGTCTAGTGTTAGTGTCGGCATGATGTTAATAGTACTTAAAGTGGCGCCAAATCAAATCAGAAGTTGCTAATAGGCTTTTCCAACTTATTTGTTTTAAAAACAACTAATCATTGTTGATGAGAGAACATGCTGGGATAAGGTGTTATCTGACCATTCTCGGGTGCTAATCGAGGGTCTTCAGCTTGCTCGAATAATATGTTTGAGTCCTCGTAACTCCATGTCTCGGGGCTGTTCAACAGCTGCAACACATGCAGGGATTCCCAGTTTGTTAGGCAATCCCTGCATGTGTTCCGGCTGTCGAACAGCCCCGAGACATGGGGCCGTGGGGACTCGAACATAGTATTCGAGCACGCCGAAGTCACTCGGTTAGCACCCGAGCATGCTCGGATAACATCTTGTCGAAGCACGTTCGTTCATCCCTAGTAATCATATAAAATAACAAAAAGAGTAATAATTTACTACTTCCATGTCACTTCAATGCCGATGCTCCCCCTGGCTCCCCACTGGTCTCTGTTTTTTTGACCCCAGGAAAGTTGACCTTAAAAGCAACTCATTGACCTTGCATGCTGTCATTTAGTCTGTAATCTACAAGTACACCCAGATCCTTCTCTGCAAGAGACTCTCCTAGATTTACTCCTCCTAGAACATAAGATACCTGCACATTATTAGTACCAAGATGCATAACTTACATAATTGTATGTTTAATATATAAAAAAAATAATAAATATTTCTATAATACTAACTGTGAAATAAAACTATTGTATTTGAAAGTGGCTCATGACCTACATAAGATTGGAGACCTCTGTACTACAGGTTTCAGTAGAAATCAATATAGCTGACAGCCAGGAATAAAACTGCATGGAAACATTGAGGATAGAACAAGCAAATATGTTATTTCTTGTACATCCTGAGGCACATAGCATGATCAGGTTTTTCCCTCATTCCCTACAAAAAAAAAATGTTTACATTTCCAGTAAAACAATTGATTAACCAGTAATACAATGTGTAAAATCAGGATTCAGACTTCATTAACCAAATCACATCGATATGACTAGGATGGAATCCTATAGACTCATATACTGGAAGCTGAATATCAATGAAGAGGAAAAGCCAGCACTCCATACTTCTTGAGAAACTCTGAGTCAATTGTAAATTTTTGATCCATGTACTAAGACCCCTAAACCACAAATCCTCAAACATCTGACACGTTTCGCAAGAACACTTCCTTCTTCAAACCTATGAATAAGGAAATGTTTTCCGAAACGCGTCAGTGTTTGAGGATTTGTGTTTCAATGGTCTTATTAACACATGGAATAAAATTTACAATAGACATGGAGTCTCTCAAGAAGGATGGAGTGCCGGCTTTTCCTATTCATTGATATCAATATGCTTTTTGCTCGAGCTGCTGAGCACCCTGGCTGAATTGATTTCAGGTGTGCTGAGCCGTTTCGGCTTTTTTGTGTTGGACGCTGAATGTGTACCAATTTTGTATAAAAACTGAAACCAATCTTCCATTCTATCTCCACAGCAAATATCCTGACGGTGATCATCTTATCTCAACTTGTGGCCAGAAGACAAAAGTCCTCTTACAATTATCTCTTGGCCTTGGCTGCAGCGGACATCATGGTACTTTTCTTCATTGTGTTTGTGGACTTTCTTTTAGAGGACTTCATCCTTAACAAACAGATGCCTCAAGTGCTGAATAAGTTGATTGAAGTCTTGGAGTTTTCTTCCATCCATACATCCATTTGGATTACAGTCCCATTGACCATTGATAGATATATAGCTGTCTGCCACCCTCTGAAATATCATACTGTTTCCTTCCCAGCTCGTACAAGGAAAGTCATTGTAAGTGTGTACATCACTTGCTTTTTGACTAGCATCCCCTACTATTGGTGGCCCAACATATGGACCGAGGATTACACAAGCACATCTCTACATCACATCCTTATCTGGATACATTGTTTCACAGTCTACTTGGTTCCATGTTCCATTTTCTTTGTCCTGAACTCCATCATTGTCTACAAGCTCCGTAGGAAAAGCAACTTTCGACTTCGAGGATACTCCACAGGAAAAACCACAGCTATTTTGTTTACAATAACATCCATCTTTGCTATCCTTTGGGCACCACGAATAATTATGATACTTTACCATCTCTATGTATCTCCTATAGACAATAGTTGGCTTGTACACATAGTAACGGACATCGCCAACATGTTAGCCCTTCTAAACACTGCAATTAATTTCTTTCTCTATTGCTTTATAAGTAAAAGATTTCGCACAATGGCCGCCGGGACACTCAAGGCATTTTTCAAGTGCCAGAAACAGCCGGTTCAGTTTTATACGAATTATAACTTTTCTATAACTAGTAGTCCTTGGATTTCACCTGCCAATTCTCACTGTATTAAAATGTTCGTCTATCAGTATGACAAGAACGGTAAACCGGTGAAAGTCTCGCCTTGACGCGCTGATGTAATTGTTGGTTTGAGGATATAGCTGATTGAAAAAGCTTGTTACAATTGTTTTTTTTTGCACTCAAGTGCGTAGGCGCTTTCCAAAGGCCATATCATTTGACGTCACCATGGCAGAAAACGCGTGAGTGACGGTTGAAGCGATTTTGAGATCCGGTACGAGGCTAAGGGCACTAAGTGGAATGTATGTTTGAAGTCCAGCATTACTCCAGTAGATTAAGTGACAGGAGTTTGATGGCTTCACTTTACTTGCAGAATTATTTAGATTTATTCCATTTACATGAAGCAGTGCAATACAACGTTCTCGAGACTTCTCGAAAGGACACTCGATGGTGCTTAGTTTAACCAATAAATCCATAGAGTTAACAGCTACTTTCCTTTATTCTATCTAACCAGGTGAATATTTGGAATTAGAAATATTAGTTAGCTATGTGATCTTGCAAGCCAAGATGTTAAACTGATATAGCAACTAGAACATATGCTGTAAACCCACTGGAATGTTTCTATAGAATAATTAATGCTTTAGTATATTGCATTTGGCAGCTTTTTGTTGATATGTCGGATGTGACAGTGTGTTTTGTGTATGCTTTGACCTGCTACTTATGCTGTACAATACCCAATGTAAGTTATGTGTGCATACGACCTGCAGAAAATATTCAGCAGTGCAATCATCTGTACATTTTATCGACTTGAATTATTCATGAAGGTATTATTTAAAACAAGGGGGAAAAAAGGACATTTTCTTCAGTGCAATCCATTAATGTTGCCGCACTTTTCATTACTTCCTCTGGTGCATACACAGTACAATTTTGACTGGTTGTTAAACATGCCTTAGTAAGGTCAAAATCAATCTCTTTCTCTCTAATAGTGATTGCAAAAAGCACAAGCACAACGAGCAAAAATGAGCTTTTTTCCCACTGAGAACAATCTGCAATATCTATTCTAGGTGTATTTCCAGGATTATATTTTTTTTTTACTATTCTTATTATTATAAGCTGAAGCATAAGGACTAGCTATGATCTTAGTCCTGAAAGTCAAGCAGCCACAAAATTAATTTGTACAGTTTTCTTTGGAAGTCATATTTAATATGTGCATATTGCATTTGTTTTTTTTAAAAAAAATACTTTTGACATTTCTTTGTTTTTGGTTCTCACCCACGGACAATACATCGATGATTGCTTTTCTATATATAGATCTATTTGTTTGTTATGAAGTAAACATAAAAGAAGAGTAGACATAACAAAGGTTGGGAAATACTGATATAGGCCTTACTTTATAGCTACATTATAGGCCTTACTTGTGCTGTAGGCCTTACAGTACCTTGTGTGCAATCTATAGGCTTTACCATGTAGGCCTTACATGACTGTATCGGCATACTCTGCCTTATGCTTTATTTTTTTCACTTATATTATTGATTTGAGCTCTTTTCACCTTTTGCTCTTTACCAACCACATATTTTTTTTTACTTACAACCAAATGTTTTTTGGGCAACACAGTTAGCTACTTTAATATTTATGGGAGCCTTATTTTAACCCTATTGCAACTTTAATGTACTTCTGTATATTCTTAATTTTTTTTACAATTTTAACTATTTGTGGGCACACCTTGAAGGGAAAATTAGCGCTGTAAGTTTCAACGGTTATTATAACTTGCATTATAGCTTTAGTACATTATATGTGCTGCAAACCAAAATAGTGAAATGCACTTTGAAATATGTAGTTGAGAAGCCACTGGTAATGTATTTGTTGTGGATGTCAGATAATTGAACAATTCTTAAAGTGACTGTTCAGTTGTGAGTTTAAACAAGATGTGTAAGGCAGTATCCATAGGAAAAAGCTGCTATTGGTTTTTTTTCCTGAAAACTTGCACCTTCTTTGCGTTTCAGCTCATCCATTAGGGCAGAGTTGCGATCTGTGACTACAGTTTTAGCTACAGTGCCTACAGAGAGCCTGAAATAGTCTGAGACACACCCCTGTGTTATGATTGGTTCAGAATGCTGATCTCCGCCTCCTGACTGAACCTCTGGCTTTTCTGATTGGCTGATGTATATAAACACAAGCTCAGTAGTGCCCTGAAGGCAAAATGATAATAAGGGGACTATAAAGCTGCCAGTGAAGGTAAATGTCACATATCATTTTACTAATTTTATGTCCATATCATCTACTAGGGGCAAACAAGTTCTTGCTGATATGTCCGGACATAAAATGTAGAGAGAAGCGTGGAAGGGGATTCAGCAACTGCAAAAATTAAGTCACATTTTTTAGATCATTAAAACCAAGGGAAAAATAAAATCATAATGAATGAGAATAAAGTGAGAGACACCGGCTCTATGTGTTTCGAGTGACCAGCTGTTCGAAACGCGTAGAGCCGGTGTCTCACTCTTTTTTCTCCTTCATTATGATTTTATTTTTTCCTTGGTTTTAATGTTCTAAAAAAATGTGATGTTTTATCTCGCCTAATTTTTGCAGTTGCTGGATCCCCTTCCATGCTTTTATCTATGCTTCTTATCACCCAGGAACCGGACTGGGGGTCTCTGTGCACCACACCCATTAATGAAAACTTTTTATACCGGTGAGATGATGAGGTCTCCATTCACCACACCCATTATGGAAAACCTCCTATACCGGTGAGCTGATGTTTTTGCTTTTTTTTCGTTACCGACATAAAATGCTTGCTTCCAATGAGCATCGGTACTATGAAAGTGCACATAAAAATGGTGAATAGCATTGAAATACTGGCATTAATACATTTTGCAAAAAAATATACCCTCCCATGTAAGTAACATATCATCTAACTATAACATTAGCATCTCACCTTCAGCAGCAAACAAGTGTATGTAACAGTTCCCCCGCCCCATGAGCGCAAGCAAATAGTCGCACCCATGTCCTTTACTGATGGAATGTAAGCTATTCGACAGCGTTATAGGGGCCATATTTAGGTATGAGAATGTGAATGTTATCTAGATGTAAATACTTATTACATTCAGTGCAATATACCTCTGCACTGCCGACAAGTTTTGTAAACCGTATAACCTAGTAATTATAAAATGATGTATCTATACTTTAATTTGATTCTGTATGAAATAGGAACATTAAAAAAAAAAAAAAGTTACTATATGATGTGCAATTTTACCGAGATGGAATGCAATCTTATAAAAACCTTGACTAGTCTCTTTCTTTCTTCTTACAGATTTCATAGATACATTTTTTTGTATTGAATATATTTAAGTGTTTTAAACTGTTTTTGTTTTATTTTGAGGATTTTAGCTTGAAAACTTTCCCCTTAGAGACTCTTTTATTAATTTCAGGGAATTTAGGGCTTAAGTATGTTGCCTGTTTTCACTTGTGTGATCTTAGTAGTATGTATGGAATTACAATAAAGATCTACTTTTCTAATAGACATTGAGTAATGGTTGCTTTATTTCCTTATAATTAACAGGAGATCCTGCCTAAGATATTATAAAGAGGTCTATCTGTAAATCATTTGGAGACTCTCCCCTGCTCCAGAGGGCATCGCTTGACTACGAATTATGAGGACATTGATTTCAATGAGAACTGGTTGAGTTGGAAATGTTCTGTAACTGTGGGATACGACTACACACAGGATTTGTTTGTAGTCTGTAACTATGGAAATGCAAGAGTCATCAAAGGAGCTGCATACACAAAAGTGGAAAAATTTTAATCAAGACTATTTTCAAAGATTCACTATAGAATAGTTCTATTTTAGAAGCATTGGGGCGAAAAAAAACACTGTTTTTACAAATGTGTAAATTACACATAAGTTTGCGGACCATATTCCATGATCTATCAATGCCAGGCAGACCCCAGGCAGACCCCATATAGAACAGGTGTACAACACAGAAGAGTTTTTCTAAAGAATAAATCATAAAAAATGCTGAATCCTGCTTTGAATCCTGCACTGAATCCTGCACTGCACTGAATCCTGCTTTGAGCAGGGGGTTGGACCAGATGGCCCAGGAGGTCCCTTCCAACTCTACGATTCTATGATTCTATGCAGGAAACTATTAATGGGGTTGGACAACTTTCGGGAACAATTTTTTTTAACTTCAATGCAAGTATTTTGGATTAAAAAATATTTTTTGAAATTAAGTTTTGTACCATTTGACTAATACAAGCTTATTGTTTCTTGGCACGTTCAACTTTAAGGCTAGGGTTACACAATTGTATTTTCTCTTATCCAGGAGAATTGGGCCAAATGAGACTTGATTGGAGTTTAATGAGAGTGTGAACATAGTCCAACCTAATTCACTCGGATGTGGAGAAGATTGAGTAAAAAAATCCCCATCTTCTTCGTTCTGTGAGGCCACGGAAATCCGTGAGCAGTCTGATGTTTCCCAATCACTCATTGACTTGCATGGCCAAGTGCGATCAAAATATCGATGCAACTGGGACATGCTGCAATTTCGTTCCTTGGATTGACACTGAAGAAAAAGATCGGACAGGTGCATGGCCCCCATAGAATAACATTGGTCCGAGTGCGATTTGATGTTTTGTCAGATCGCACTCGTACCGAAAATATGGTCATGTTCACGAGTCCTAAGGATAGGCCTTCAATGGTAAAGTCCCAGACAAGCCCTATATTGATTGTGCGCATGACTGTAAGTGATTGTCCAGAATTTTAACATTGATAGCCTCTCCTCTGTATTTTAGGTCCGGCAAAACATCGGATCACACTCAAACCAATGTTATTCTATGAGGCAGTGCACATGTCTGATATTTTCCTCAGACCGAGCTTGCCCATACAAGTCAATGAAGTGTGTGGAAAACAATCACACTTTTTCAAGTGCAGAGATGTAATACCCCATTGTGGCCACTACATGGATGACGGAGCTGTGCTGTGAGGCGCCATAACTAAGCACTTCCAGCAGCCGCCAGAACTGGCAGCAACTGATCACTGAGGAAGCCAGGAGTCACAGACATTGATGACTTATCCTAAGGAGAGGCCATCAATAATAAAGTCCCAGACAATGCTTTTAATTTAATCTATGAGCATAAATCAGCTGAAGGATCCCAGAGAAAAAAAACATATAAAAGAGTTACAAACTTCCCTGTAAGACTATCAGAATGAGCTCAATGACTCTCAGGTAAAGAACTCGCCAACTTTCTCTTTTTACTGCAGCTTTCCTCACAAACTGGCCAGCATTTCTGTCCATAAAATGGCGGCTGGTGAAGGAACATGTGACCAGATCTGTCCATCAGTCTCCTCAAATAGAAAAGCAGATTCTCCATGAGGTGTTTTACAATAGGGAGGAGACTGATGGACAGGTCTGGTCACATGCTCCTCCACCAGCGGCCATTGTATGGACAGAAGTGCTGGTCAGCGTATGAGGAAAACTGCACCAACAGGAGAAAGTGTCTGATATCTGAGAATAAGTCACTGAGCTTGTTCGACAGTTAAAAAGGAAAGTCTGTTACTCTTATTTATCTGCCTTTCTAAGGGCTCCTCTCAGCTAATCTATGGCCACGGACCACATTAAACATGAATGTACAGAAAAATAAAGAGAAAATGGTGCAAAATTTGTAATGAAATCTAGTGATGACCAGCGAGTATGCGCCTTACTCGAGTTTTCCAAGCATGCTCGGGTGTTCTCCGAGTATCTTGAGTGTGCTCGTAGATTATGTTTGAGTCCCCGCAGCTGCATGATTTGCGGCTGCTAAACAGCCTGAACACATGTGGGAATTCCCTAACAAACAGGCAATCCCTGCATGTATTCAGGTTGTCTAACAGCCGCAAATCATGCAGCTGCTGGGACTCAAACATAATCTACGAGCACGCCCAAGATACTCAGAGAACTCCCAAGCATGCTCAGAAAACTCGAGTAACGAGCATACTCGCTCATCACTAATGGAATCCAATTGCAAAATTGATTTTAGCCCTCAAAATATACATGGACTTTGATGGTTATTCTATATTTATGTGTCTATGTATATACAGTTAGGTCCATATATATTTGGACAGAGACAACATTTTGTCTAATTTTGGTTCTAGACATTACCACAATGAATTTTAAACAAAACAATTCAGATGCAGTTTTGGTCCGTTTAAAAACAGGGTGGCACATGTTAAAGAGCTGAAACTCCTGAACCCTTCATCCATTTTTAATGTGGATACCCTCAAATGAAAGCTGAAAGTCTGAACTTCAACTGCATCTGAATTGTTTTGTTTAAAATTCATTGTGGTAATGTCTAGAACCAAAATTAGAAAAACGTTGTCTCTGTCGAACTATATATGGACCTAACTGTATAAGAATTTAATAGTCCAATCTCAAACTTACATTTTTTTTTTTTGAAACGTGTAAGAGAACACAAGTAGCTGCCTATATTCAGATTTTCTTTTTTAAAATCATTGCTCTATTTACAGCAGTAAGTAAAAAGCTTCAGCTGCTGTAACATAATGTCAGCAGAATCAGTCCTCATAAGCCGTCTATACAGGCATGAAGGTCATAAGAAGCTGAATAAAATGACACCCTGATATCTGTGATCAGGTCTCTTATTCCAGAGAAATCCACGTTTTTCCTAAACAGCTGTGTGAAAAAGTGTTTGCCCCCTCCTGATTTCCTATTCTTTTTCATGTATGTCACACTTAAATGTTTCAGATCACCAAACAAATTTTAATATTAGACAGAGATGACACAATCACAAATTGCAGTTTATAAATGAAGATCTTTATTATTAAGGGAAAAATAAACCCAAACTTACAGGGCTGTGTGTGAAAAAGTGATCCCCCCCAAGACAAAAATGTGGTTTATCACATCTTTGGAAAGCTGAGTTCATATACCCTAGGCAAACCCAGGCCTGATTACCACATCTGTTCTCAATCTATAAATCACTTAAATAGGACCTGCCTGACAAAGTGGAGTAGACCAAAAGATCCTCAAATCTACACATCATGTCGTGATTCAAAGAAATTCAGGAACAAATATGAAACAAAGTAATTGAGATCTATTAGTCTGTAAAAGGTTATAAAGCGATTTCTAAAGTTTTAGGACTCCAGTTAACCACAGTGAGAGCCATTATCCACAAATGGAGAAAACATGGAACAGTGGTGAACTTTCCCAAGAATGGCCGACCTACCAAAATTACTGGAAGAGCACAGCAATGACTCATCAAAAAGGTCACAAAAGATCCCACAACAACATCCAAAGAACTGCAGGCCTCACTTGCATCAGTTAAAGACAGCGTTCATGACTCCGTCATAAGAAAGAGACTGTGCAAAAATGGCCAGCATGGCAGAGTGAGAAAAGACGAAAACCACTGCTGAGGAATAAGAACATAAAGGCTCGTTTCAGTTTTGCCAGAAAACATCTTGATGTTCCTCAAGACTTTTGGGACAATTCTCTGTGGACTGACGAGACAAAAGTTTAAATTTTTGGAAGTTGTACTATTACATTTGGAGTAGAAGTAACACATCATTTCAGAAAAGAAGCATCATTCCAACAGTAAAATATGGTGGTGGTAGAGTGATGGTCTGCTGGGGCTGTTTTGCTGCTTCAGGACCTGGAAGACTTGCTAAGGCATATAAAACCATGAATTTTGCTGTCTACCAAAAAATCCTGAAGGAGAATGCCCGTCCATCTGTTCATGACCTCAAGCTGAAATGCACTTGGGTTATGTAGCAGGACAATGATCCCAAACACACCAGCAAATACACCTCTGAATGGCTTAAGAAGAATAAAAATAAGACTTCGGAAAGGCCTAGTCAAAGTCCTGACCTTAATCCGATTGAAATGCTGTGGCATGACCTTAAAAAGGTTCATGCTCAGAAACCCTCCAGTGTTGCTGAATTACAACAATTGTGGAAAGATGAGTGGCCAGAATTCCTCCAGAGCTTTGTAACTCATTGCCAGTTATTGCAAACGCTTGATTGCAGTGGTTGCTGCTAAGGGTGGCCCAACCAGCTATTAGGTTTGTGGGGCAATCACTTTTTCATACAGGGCCCTGTAGGTTTGGATTTCTTTTTCCATTAATAATAAAGACCTTCATTTAAAAACTGCATCTTGTGTTTACTTGTGTTATCTTTGTCTAATATTTACATTTGTTTAGTGATCTGAAACATGTAAGTGTGACAAACATGCAAAAGAATAGGAAATCAGGAAAGGAGCAAACACTTTTTCACACAACTGTATATGTACCTAAGGCTATGGTCACACCAGCGTATTTTCTCTATTCCAAGAAAATTGGGGTAATTATGCAAATCACACTCTGATCAAACTCTGATCAGTGTTTGATCAGAGTGTGATCATAGTTTGATACGATTTTGTCGGATGAGGAGAACATGGAGAGAAAAATTCGGAATTCGGACTGCACTCAGATGTCAACCGAGCATAGTCTGATGGTTTCTATGGCATAATTGAAGTTAATGGGTGAGTATGATCCGATAATTTCTCGGATCTAACATGGACATGATGCAATTTTTTTCTTTGGACCGACCCGAAGAATAAAGTCATCTAATATCAGACATACGCACTGTCTCATTAAACAACATGGGGAGCGAGTGTTATCCGTCAAAATGCATATTATTATTGTGCATAATTTTGGTATCTATGTTCACAGATTATTTTATTGCCTTTTTTTTATAGTTTGTTACCATGAAAACACCTACTGTATGTCTGGACAGGAGCTGTAGACACAAAACGGGAGAATATTCTGAACAAAGTCTAATTGCACCGTTGATTACTCTTTTCTTTTTTCTTCTTTTGGAACAATAAAAATGATTGCAAATGTGGACCTGGCCTTTAACATACATTGCAAGTGTAGACTCCGTCATGAGTCCCAATATGTTTGCTGCTAGTAATTTCAAACCCCTTAATTAACAATGGGATAGGCATGAATATTAAGCTTTTGTTGCCTATAGCAAGCAATTAAGTTCTGATTTCCGCTGAATGCAACAAAACCATTTTTTTCTCTAAAGCAATTTTCATACATGGTTCCCAAAGATTATTATAGGAATCGCGTATGCATTTTCACGTGTCGGGCGCCTCAGGATAAGGCAACAAGTTCAGCATTCTAATTACATTAATACAAAGAAGAAATAAATCACTCGAGAAGTCGCAGTTCAACTCCATGGTTTTGTAACATTTTAATTCAGACCCTCACGAGACACTTTGTGACTAGAGTCCTTTCTGTCTTTCAGTTTTTGAAAAGATGCTACTCAGTGATGGTAGATCGTACGCCTAACTCTGTGATGAGCGTCCTTCGAGGACTCGCTTGATTTAAAGAAAATGGGCAGAATAAAACACTAAACTGAGGATATTTTTGCTACATTTTTGAGCTTATTCTCAAGGTTAAATGTCCTTATTAAAGGGTTTTCAGGTATTTAGTTATTTGTTTATTTATTAAAATATTAAAATGGCCATCACTCGTCGAGCTGAACCCCTGCTGCACCTCTGCTCCAGTTGTCCCTGCCGGTCCATCAGAATCAATATCACATCAATCTTTCACATGACCACTGCAGCCAATCACTTGCCCCATTGGTGATGTTGGCATGTACAACACATGAGTCTAGTGATTGTCTGCCAACAACGAAACTGGGAAAGAAAGAAAGAAAGAAAGAAAGAAAGAAAGAAAGAAAGAAAGAAAGAAAGAAAGAAAGAAAGAAAGAAAGAAAGAAAGTGCAATAGGGTCTTAACCGGTAACAAAAAGGTGGCAAGGAAGTGGATCCACTCACCTTGTATGGTTGCTACAGAGCAACATGTAATTGGAATGAAATATATTTCAGCTGCTGCAAGGACATCGGTCACTAGAAGGACCAAACAGTGCAAAACGATCGGGAAGGATATGTCACTCCTGCGCTGCTGATGATGAATCCTCAATGGTTTCCAGCAGATCAAAATTTATTAAACAGGTTTACAGGGTCAACGCTTTTCGAGGTCGCGCAGGACCTCTTCATCAGGATAAATGATGGATCTAAAAACAAATCACTGCAAGACTGTCAGGAACGGATAGACCTAGGTCTTTTTTTCAATGTATGTAACTATGTACAATTGGTGGAGAAAGGTTGAACTTGATGGACCTAGATCAACTGTGTAACTATATAACTATGAAAGTTAGAACTGGTGAAAAGTGGAGATGACGTTTGAACACTCTCTCTAAAGACTCCTGATATAGTATTTAATGTGACCAGTTGTTTTATGTTTTTGCTAGATTAAGGCCCGATGCTATCGCATCGAGAGGATAGTGACACACCTCTTGCCATGTTAACCCTCAATACACACACACCTCCTCAACACACACTCCTCTCACCTTTCACCATCTCCACTCACGTCCACTCACTCTTTCACTCCACATACGACCCTTTCTCTCTCACTCCATCTCTCATACTCACACCGTCATCGTCGCTGCCCCGACATCTTCCTCCGCCGCCGCGATCCTAGATCCAGACGTTCTCCAGGCCGCCGACATGTTCTTGCGGCGACGCCATCTTGGATTTCATGAAATCCCGCGATATTCAAGATGGCGTCGCCGCAAGAACATGTCGCTGGCGTGGACGACATCGGGATCCAAAATGGCGTCGGCGTAATCTCGCGAGATTTCGCCGACGCCATCTTTTTGGATCCCGAGTCGTCCACGCCAGCGACATGTTCTTGCGGCGACGCCATCTTGAATATCGCGGGATTTCACGAAATCCAAGATGGCGTCGCCGCAAGAACATGTCGGCGGCCTGGAGAACGTCTGGATCCAGGATCGCGGCGGCGGAGGAAGATGTCGGGGCAGCGACGATGACGGTGTGATTATGAGAAACGGAGTGAGAGAAAGGAACGTATGTGGAGTGAAAGAGTGAGTGGACGTGAGTGGAGGTGAAAGGTGAGAGGAGTGTGTGTTGAGGCGGTGTGGTGTGTTGAGGGTTAACATGTGCGTGTGTGTGTGGTGACGTCACCGGTTACAACTGGACGGAAGTTGTTACAACCGGAAGCTGCTTAGGGCATTTATTATTATAGATTCTCATGTAGGATGCAGTTTCATGTGATTCAGGGGTAACAATGTTAACTGTAATGCCTGCCTATGGTTTGGAAGTTACGTGGGCCCTAGAGACTGAGTTCCTGTTTCTAGGCAGTTAGTAAGAAAGTTCTGAAGAAGAAGTAACCTCCATACTGCAGACCAGCGCAGTTCTGGGTTGTGTGTAGAAGAGAAGAGAGAGAGAGAGAGCATTCAGGAATACTCAGATAGCAAGTCCTGAAAGCGACCAACTAAAGAATGGCGGAAGTTCCTCCTACAGTAAGCAAGTGGACACCTATTGATAAGAGATTACCAAAGAAAGTCTTAGTGTTTTCCAGACAGGGAGGTCTTGGTGATGGAATATGGGATCGGCAGGGCTGGGACACATTTATATAAAGAATAACAGCTGGAAGAACAGCCCTTATATACTCACAACGAAAGATTGTGAGTAGGAAGGGACAGTGACACACATTGACTCGTGTAATTCTTATACCGACAAGATGGAAGTGTTCAGAGAAACTTGTAGTACAACTGTAACATCCTTCACAAGTTACGTGCCACCGGTTATAACCGTCAAGATTGTACCACTGTATTTTACAGAAGACAACCTAGCAAAGTGTCATTCCTGCTGCCAGTTGATTATATGTTTTACAAGATCATCCAGTAAAGCAAAGTTTATTTTCTTATCCTTATCTCGTTCTTCTGGAAGTCGTTGGATCCTGGCCTGCAGCCTAAATCGGCAGATGCTTATAAATAAAGTAACAACATATACTCTGTCAGGTCCTACTTGAGTCAGTGTTTAGGGACACAGAGGTACCCATCAGCCAGTATTGTCCCTTATACCAAATTAACGAGAGATTGAATAGTTAAGTAACAGTTATTTAATTATTTTAACACATTTCCAACTGTTATGACATTTTACAAATCCCAAACAATCACTTTAAGGGAAAAAGCTGTCACCATGCTGACTTGGCTGCACTGTGTCCTCCTGAGCAAAAAACATTTTTATCTCAAAGCTATGGTTAATATCAGCTGATAAATGAAGTCCATATACAAGAAGTGCCTAAATAGCCAACCTAGCAGTTTCTATTCTATGTACTCCCATTGATCAGTCTCCCTAATCAATGTCCACAGCATCTTAGGGTGCTTTCACATTGGGCTTATCTCCACATTCATGAGACTCAGATGTAGTAGACTGCGTCAAGGTGTCCGCCTCCAGTAGGGAATATACGCCTGAAAATGGTGCACATCACAGCACTAGTGATGAGCGAATATACTCGTTGCTCAGGTTTTCCCGAGCATGCTCGGGTGTCCTTCGAGTATTTTGGCGTCCTCGGAGATTTAGTTTTCGTCATCTCAGCTGCATGATTTGCGACTTGTAGACAGGCTGAATACATGTGGGAATTCCCTACCAACAGGCATTCCACACATGTATTCAAGATGTCTAGCAGCCACAAATCATGCAGATGAGACGACGAAAACTAAATCTCTGAGCACTGTAAAATGATGATGATAACCACAGTCATAATAATCTATACAAGCTTCTCCAGCTTCCAAACAATTCATGGCCCTATTACTTTTATTTTTTTATGGAAAGGGGTAAAAAAGTTTCCTTTTTTATGGAATGTCCAGTAATTTTTGGACGGTTATTGCTGTATGGTTCCCCTTCCTCCATGTTGCCATAGAACATAATATATATCTCATGTACTTGTTAACTGGACCCCGACAATTAGCATCACATTCTCTTGATAGGAGAGTAAGTCCATACATAGATATCATTCAAATCCCCCATGGCATTCATTTTAACATCCTGACAATTTAGTTGTTTTCAGATCATTGGATTTTCGAATATTTCATATGAGAAATATGCAGCTATTGCTGTAGAACGGTATGACCGCACCATTACTTCTTTTAGACTCCTGAGGCAGCCACGTGCGCTGGTGCATTTGAAGGACTGTCACTGAGAAATTGGTCACAGTCTCCAAAGAATTCTGCCGGCTGTAGACTGTGGTTAAATATATAAATAGAATAACAGAAGAGGTCACTGGCAATGGATGAAATTTCTTTTTGGGTTCATTTATGTCAAATAGCATCCCAATTTGCTGTGAAGTCTGTGGTTTTCAGAATGAATTATAACTTTTGCTTTTGCAGAGTTCTGTATAAGCACTACGAGCACGGATGAGGCTAGGCGAACTATCAAGTCATGAGCCATGGGTGTTGGGTGTCAGGGGAGGTGTCACAATTCCTCTGCTCAGAGTGTCTGGGACTCAGTGATGGACAGCTCTGTCATCCTATCCTGTGCTGGGGTGTGCTAAGCTGTCAGTGCAAAAAATTGACAGCTCGATTGACTTATCTGCGACTGAAAGGTGTAGAGACTTCCACAGGTGCTCCCAGTTCTTGGTAATTGCTCTTCTATTTAGGTGAGCTGTCTGGACCAGATCACTGCCAGTCAAAAGCTTGTTCTAAACCTGTGCTCTCTGATGTGTGTTCACCTGATCCCTGTGTTGAAAGCACTGATCTTCTTCTGCCGACCTTTGGGCCGTGTTCTGACTACCTGTTTGTTATTCCCTCTTGCATCTGATATTCTGCTGCTGACCTTTGGACCATGTTCTGATTACCCTTTTGTTAGTGCCCCTTGCATCTGATATTCTGTTGCTGACCTTTGGAAAGTGTTCAGACTACCCGTTTGTCATTGCCCTTTTGCATCTGATATTCTGCTGCTAACCTTTGGAATGTGTTCTGAATACCCGTTTGTTATTGCCCTTTTTGCTTATCCACTCTTTCCCTGGTATTCTGACCCTGGCATGTGACCTGACTTACAACTTTGTATTTTCCCTTGGTTTGCTACGTGCTCTTTTGGTATTGACCCCAGAACTTCGCTGACTTACGGCCTGTCCATTGGTTCTGACTAGCATCACAGAAGATATCAACAAACTCTTTGTCTTTGTCATTTAAAGAAGTGCTCCCATCAAAGTTTTATCCTTTTTATTATACTGCAATCATCATATTGTATAGTACTGTGTACTTACAATTGCTCATTTTGCCTTTCTACCCAGCTAATTGTTCTATTTTCTCTGCTCTTTGTAGAAACAGGAAGTCATCCCCCTCTTCATCTCCTGACCCAGCTGCTCCAATCTACCCCCCGCCAATGACTTTTGTAGTGAAAATCGACTCTGTTTCTACATAGAGCTTAGGCTGGTTTCACATTAGCGCTTTGTAAGCGCACGCACGGCCGGGGGTAGCTCCGCCCCCGAGCCGGCTCTCTGCCCGGCGTGCCCGCCCCTTGCTTGTAGCGCCGCCTCCTAGCGCACAGCGGCGCCTGCGATCGGCGCACCCTATCTTTAGCATAGGGTGCGCAGATCGTGCGCAGGCCGTGCGCTAGTTGCGCTTTGACCTGCGCTGCGCACTTTTGACGGTGCGCCGTGCGCGCCAAAATCAAACTTTTCGGATTTCGGCGTGCTCGGCGCACCGTCAAAAGTGCGCAGCGCAGGTCAAAGCGCAACTAGCGCACGGCCTGCGCACGATCTGCGCACCCTATGCTAAAGATAGGGTGCGCCGATCGCAGGCGCCGCTGTGCGCTAGGAGGCGGCGCTACAAGCAAGGGGCGGGCACGCCGGGCAGAGAGCCGGCTCGGGGGCGGAGCTACCCCCAGCCGTGCGTGCGCTTAAAAAGTGCTAATGTGAAACCAGCCTTAGAAGGATTCAGATAGTCAGTTTTTAATCACGTGATGTCATAGACCTAATGAAAAAGAGAAGAATAACTGGGTAGAAAGGCAAAATGAGCAATTGTAAGTACACAGTGCTGTATAATATGATGACTGCAATATATTAAGAGGATAAACATTTTGATGTGAGGGCTTCTTTAATTTAGGCAGAGGGATAGGCTAGAAAACTGAATCTTTCCTGTGGACTCTGTCAGTGTGACAATTTCACAGGAGTATGAGAACCACCCAGAGGAGAATCGCTGCAAAGAGAAACTTGCATTCTGTATGGGTCAGCGAGTCATTCATAGCACCAAACAATGGGCATAAATCTGCTGCTTCCTCAAGTGATAGATGATCAACTGATCGTCAGCTGATCTTCACTTACACAAGAGGCTTTCTAGGTAGCACAAGCGCTATGGCCCCAAATCATCAAGAAAATTTCGCCAGTACTCTGGAGTAAAACTGCTTAAAATTTGTTTTTTATTGTGCAACTTGTGACATTTGGTGGCTTTATACAAGTCTTGACCTGCTCCTCCTCCATTTTGAAGAGGTCGCAGTGCTTTGCCGGGAGAGAATGTGGCCGAACATGGCCAGCAAATTAATTGTAATTATTCCAGTCCATGGAGTATATCTCCTGCAGTGGCGTAAGACCGCTGAAAGGTGTTGCATACCCCTTTATAAATTTGGCACATTGTATTCCAGTGCACTGTTCATCCAGACAGATGGGGTGTTAAACTCAAATCTCTTACTTCTTACCAAATATTCAATATAAAACAAAATAAAATTGGGGTTCTGTACCCATCTCCAATTACCAATGTATTTCCTAAATTGTTTCCTTTTTACAAAAAAAATCTGTATCAAAAATGTTTCCCAATGCAGATGCATCTCAGAGAGTAAAAGCTCTGCTGCATATCCAAAACTAAAAAATATAGATACTGTATATTATCAAGGAAACTTCCTTTTCGATTTTTCAAATATCTTTTGCCTCGGTGTCTTGACCTCACCTGCCCCGGTAGTAAGATATACTTGTCCTTGAATTCACTGTGATATGTAATGGGTCTGTCTCCCCGAAAGAGAATGTATTAGGCAATATGGCAAATCTCTCCTTCATACAAGCCGCAGATGACATTTATTTTCCCCCTGCTACCGCTTGCATACATAACTATACTGCAGTGAGTGGAGGACTATAGAAATGTGAATCTATGTGCAAAAACATTACTGTATCTCGCTTCTCCATCATATTGAGCCTACAGGGAAGATGATTGTTGAGCAGTCTTTATTAATCTTTCAGCTGATCCTCAATAAATCTTCTATAATGTTCGTGCTGGTTATATTCCTTCTCTGCTTCCCACTTAATGATATCTTAGTGGAGTTAGGGTGTGATAGGGGCTCACGAGACAAGTACTGGTATATTACATGACTTGAGAATAAAATTCAAACCAGAATCTCAATTTTCAGACACATGCTTATGCAAAATTTCTGTTAATGTTGACAATTATGGCTTACAGCCAATGAAAACCCAAAAGTCATTATCTCAGTAAATTAGAATAATTAACAAAAAACACCTGTAAAGGCTTCCTAAGTGTTTAAAAAAGTCTGTTTCAGTAGGCTCCACAATCATGGGGAAGACTGCTGACTTGACAGCTGTCCAGAAGGCAGTCATTGACACACTCCACAAGGAAGGTAAGCCACAAAACGTTATTGCTAAAGAAGCCGGCTGTTCACAGAGTGCTGTATCCAAGCATACTAATGGAAAGTTGAGTGGAAGGAAAAAGTGTGGTAGAAAAAGGTGCACAAGTAACCAGCATAACTGCAGCCTTCAAAGGATTGTTAAGAAATGGCCATTCAGTAATGTGGGGGACATTCACAAGGAGTGGACTGCTGCTGGAGTCATTGTTTCAAGAGCCACCACACACAGACGTATCCAGGACATGGGCTACAAGTGTCTCATTCCTTGTGTCAAGCCACTCGTGACCAATAGACAGCACCAGAAGCGTCTTACCTGGGCCAAGGAGAAAAAGAACTGGACTGTTGCTCAGTGGTCCAAGGTGTTGTTTTCAGATGAAAGTAAATTTTGCATTTCATTTGAAAATCAAGGTCCAAGAGTCTGGAGGAAGAGTGGAGAGGCCACAACCCAAGTTGCTTGAGGTCTGGTGTGACGTTTCCACAATCGGTGATGGTTTGGGGAGCCATGTCATCTTCTGGTGTAGGTCGAATGACCTTAACCCCATAGAGAATCTATGGGTATTATCAAGAGGAGGATGAGAGATACCAGACCCAATAATGCAGACAAGCTGAAGGCTGCTATCAAAGCAACCTGGTCTAACACCTCAGCAGTGCCACAGGCTGATCGCCTCCATGCCACGCCGCATTAATGCAGTAATTGATGCTAAAGGAGCCTCAGCCAAGTATTGAATGCAATTACTGAACATACATTTCAGTAGGCCAACATTTTGGATTTTAAAATAATTTTTTCAAGCTGGTGTTATAAAGTATTCTAATTTACTGAGATAATGACTTTTGGGTTTTCATTGGCTGTAAGCCATAACCATCAACAATTACAGAAATAAACACGTGAAATAGATTACCCTGTGTGTAATGACTCTATATACTATAGGAGATTCAACTTTTGTATTGATGAACTGAAATAAATTAACTTTTTGATGATATTCTAGCTTTGTGAGAAGCACCTGTATGTTCTTGATACTAAAGATTCATATGTATGAGATATGCCCTTGTTACTAAAGATTATATCTAGGTTTCAAATAAAACTGACTATACGCCTATTTTTTCGTTCCTTCCCAACCTCACAGAGACTAACAAACCTGTGACAAAACACCATTCTGACTACAAATGGTGATCATATTTTATTTAGTGTACCAACCTGCTTTGGACTGGGATGCTGAGGAACCAGCAGCGGCATTGATGGTGGAGGCCCACTGTACATGCAATATTACCTGACACTTGTTCACAAATTTCCCTATGTTTCTATACAATCATAAACTGGGTTGTTTCTTTAATGAATGATGTTTGTGCATGTTGCATTAAATGTACTGTGCCAAACTCTGCTCTCTAAGAGGTTGAGGGTGATCATCTCCAACATAAGGGCCCACCAGTGTATTCACCTCCTTCTCGGTGGGCCAGTCCAAGCCTGACTCCAGTATCATGCATGAAATAATCAGTGTGGGAAGAAAATGCCTTATCGGAACCTTGTTCCTGGCCCCATTTCATCATGAAGAACCCGGAAAAAGAAATTCTTTCTTATCAATTGTCATATGAATTATAAAATATTAAAGCGTCCAACAGTAATAAATATAAACCCTTTTATGGGATTGCTCAGTAAAGGTGTCCCTGACCTTTTGTAATATTACATTTTCCTCTGTGATCAGAAATCATCTAGTGTGTTATTGAATAATAAGGGCCTTGATAGAAAGGGCACAAATACTTTTTGATATCTCTCTTTGGAGAAAAACTGATTAGGTAAATAGATTTTCAAGATGAAACTACATGAGAGCATAAAAAAAAATCCCCGAACCTCCAAGATTTCCCCACTGATTATAGCTAGTGAGTGACTGAGAGATGAATATACAGTGGGGAAAAAAAGTATTTAGTCAGTCAGCAATAGTGCAAGTTCCACCACTTAAAAAGATGAGAGGCGTCTGTAATTTACATCATAGGTAGACCTCAACTATGGGAGACAAACTGAGAAAAAAAAATCCAGAAAATCACATTGTCTGTTTTTTTTTCATTTTATTTGCATATTATGGTGGAAAATAAGTATTTGGTCAGAAACAAGCAATCAAGATTTCTGGCTCTCACAGACCTGTAACTTCTTCTTTAAGAGTCTCCTCTTTCCTCCACTCATTACCTGTAGTAATGGCACCTGTTTAAACTTGTTATCAGTATAAAAAGACACCTGTGCACACCCTCAAACAGTCTGACTCCAAACTCCACTATGGTGAAGACCAAAGAGCTGCAAAGGACACCAGAAACAAAATTGTAGCCCTGCACCAGGCTGGGAAGACTGAATCTGCAATAGCCAACCAGCTTGGAGTGAAGAAATCAACTGTGGGAGCAATAATTAGAAAATGGAAGACATACAAGACCATTGATAATCTCCCTCGATCTGGTGCTCCACGCAAAATCCCACCCCGTGGGGTCAGAATGATCACAAGAACGGTGAGCAAAAATCCCAGAACCACGCGGGGGGACCTAGTGAATGAACTGCAGAGAGCTGGGACCAATGTAACAAGGCCTACCATAAGTAACACACTACGCCACCATGGACTCAGATCCTGCAGTGCCAGACGTGTCCCACTGCTTAAGCCTGTACATGTCCGGGCCCGTCTGAAGTTTGCTAGAGAGCATTTGGATGATCCAGAGGAGTTTTGGGAGAATGTCCTATGGTCTGATGAAACCAAACTGGAACTGTTTGGTAGAAACACAACTTGTCGTGTTTGGAGGAAAAAGAATACTGAGTTGCATCCATCAAACACCATACCTACTGTAAAGCATGGTGGTGGAAACATCATGCTTTGGGGCTGTTTCTCTGCAAAGGGGCCAGGACGACTGATCCGGGTACATGAAAGAATGAATGGGGCCATGTATCGTGAGATTTTGAGTGCAAACCTCCTTCCATCAGCAAGGGCATTGAAGATGAAACGTGGCTGGGTCTTTCAACATGACAATGATCCAAAGCACACCGACAGGGCAACGAAGGAGTGGCTTCGTAAGAAGCATTTCAAGGTCCTGGAGTGGCCTAGCCAGTCTCCAGATCTCAACCCTATAGAAAACCTTTGGAGGGAGTTGAAAGTCCGTGTTGCCAAGCGAAAAGCCAAAAACATCACTGCTCTAGAGGAGATCTGCATGGAGGAATGGGCCAACATACCAACAACAGTGTGTGGCAACCTTGTGAAGACTTACAGAAAACGTTTGACCTCTGTCATTGCCAACAAAGGATATATCACAAAGTATTGAGATGAAATTTTGTTTCTGACCAAATACTTATTTTCCACCATAATATGCAAATAAAATGAAAAAAAAACAGACAATGTGATTTTCTGGATTTTTTTTTCTCAGTTTGTCTCCCATAGTTGAGGTCTACCTATGATGTAAATTACAGACGCCTCTCATCTTTTTAAGTGGTGGAACTTGCACTATTGCTGACTGACTAAATACTTTTTTTCCCCACTGTATATTAGATGTACCTGTGTTGTGCTTGTGGGGTATGCACTCAAATCCTAATTGCCCATTCTGATACATCTAGTCATCTCTACAGTGAACCTGTCATTCCACGGAGGTGATTTATATCTTATCTATGCAGTCAGTGTATGTCTTCTGGCACACAATGACTGTACATGCTTGAGTTGCCTGCAAAACGTTTGCAGTGAATTACATTGCTAGTCGCACCACGACGCGCTGCAATCAATACCGAATTCATGCTCTTTCGTTTGTTACACCGCGCTAAATAAATGGCTTTGCAGACAAAGCTGTATGGAGGCTGCATCAGAACAAAGCCTGAAATGCACGTTTTTATTGTATCATGCTATAAAGAACAGTCTAGGAAACGGGGGGAGGCGCGAGAGGAGAGCAGCAGATGCCTCTATTAACTAGATGTATCACCACATCTGCTTTGGAAACCTTTACTTGGTGGATTCTAGGCCACATTATCATTTTTATCGTTTCTAAAATACCTTTGTTTCTTGGATATGGATAAAAAAAAAATTGCCATTTTTATATTTAAACAATATTGAGCCATGCATTTTTTATAACCTTTTTATGGCTAATGTTTAAGGCTGTGAACATTAGATTGTGCCGTAAATAGAGGTTCACGATAAAAAAAAAACAATGAGGAGGTTCACCTTTTTAGAGGAAATGGAATCAATCCTGCAGTGATTGCTCCAGATGCCCAGATACAGATCACACTCTTTTTTTTTTTCATTTTACCAACGTAAAGATGTTGTGAAGGGTTTTTGCATTTTAAAAGTGTCCAATGATCCAGTTTATTATCACCCCCAGCAGTTACATGGAGGTTGCTAGATGTTTCCTGGTATATATAGATTTTAATGGGTTGGCCAGCAATACAACCAGTGATTGGGGAAGGGGGAGGGAATGTGAATTAAAATTAACCTTTATTATAAATTGTTAGATAAAATATTTAGTATCAGATTTTTAATGAAATTACCATACATCATAAATATGAATATTGAATCACAGTGTGTGACTGGTTATGTTAAAAGCACCATTGTGATCCACTAGATCTCAAGTGATTAGAACTCAGAGTAAAGCCCCCTTCACACATAGCGAGATCGCTAGTGATGTCGCTAAAGTATCACCGATTTTGTGACGCAACAGCGATATCGCCACATGTGACACTTACCTCCAACCGGCTCCCCTGCTGGCTATCGCTGATCGCGCGAGAAGGTCCTGGTCCATTTCTCGTCGTCGGCTTCGTGCTGGCGCCGACTAGCGACTCCATGGACGCAGGCGGAAGACGTCACCATCGCTGCGTGTGACAGGTATCGACCGCCGACCGCTGCTGCATCGCTGGTGAGATCTGCCTGTTTGGCAGCTCACTATCCGACCATTTAGCGATGCACCAGCGATCCTGACTGGGTCATATCGTGGTCGGGATCGCTGGTGCATCGCTAAATGTAACAGGACCTTTAATTAAGTGAGATGAAGTCCCAACCACTGACCATAGAATTAGGGGCTGGATTCCAATTTCACTATCAGTCACTCTAAGGCTGTGTGCCCACGTTGCGTTTTGTTAAGCGTTTTTGAAGCGTTTGTGCCAGATCTGACGCTTCAGAAACACTTAAAATAAGCATCCCATTCAATTTAATGCATTTTGGCCTTTTTGTGCCAATGCATGCGCTTTTTTCCGCTCAGAAAACGCTAAGCGGCTAAAAACACAGCATGCTCATTATTTTCCACATAGGTCCGCGTTTTTAGCTGTTTCCAATGTTCCCAGAAAACGCGCGGAAAAAACGCATCAAAAACGCGTTGTTTTTGTGCAAAAATCGTGCGGAAATAAAACGCGCGTATTCTGGGAAGGAGTCCGGTTTTTTGAGCGTTTTAAAACACTAACATGGACCCATAGCTTAAGTGTTGTAAGTATTTTTTGGTGTTAAACACTGTTTGCATTATACTATCACTCCATTTGTCTTAATCCCTATAGGATGTTAGAGGCTTCAGCTGACACATGACACTGTATTGTAAGGGTCCTGTTACACATAGCGATGCTCCAGCGATCCCAACAACGATACGACCTGGTAAGGATCGCTGGTGCATCGCTACATGGTCGCTAGTAAGCTGTCAAACAGGCAGATCTACTCAACGACGCAGCAACGATACGCCGATCCGTATAACCACCTCGGCGGTCGTTGGGACCTTGTCACACAGCAGCTATTCTGACAACTCAGACCTCGATAGGCGTGCTTCAGCGTTGCCTTTTCCACATCCCTCTGCTCCGATTGGTGGCCACTACTGCGCTATCACTAAGCGGTTTGCTTCAGCATCCCTGTAGTGCGCTATTTATTTGTGGATCCACAGTCACTGACAGGGACTCGCGACTCTTATAACTGTACATGTTAGATGTTATGATTGCATATAATTGATAGCTGACCTATAAAAGGAAACACTGCAAAGATCCTAATTTGAGACCACCATCGGAGCTGAGGGGGCGTTGGAAAACCAAAGCAAAATCACGCCTGCGTCCCTGAGTTCTGAGTTGCCAACGAGGTCGCTTTTCGTTGTTATGGTGTCAAACACAGCGATGCATGCTGGCCAGCGGGACACCAACGATCAAAAAATGGCCTGGGACTTTCGAGCACGATGAGCGAGATCGCAGCGGGGGGCTGGTCGCCGCTATGTGTCACACGTAGCGAGATCGCTGGGGAGGTCGCTGTTGCGTCACAAAACCTGTGACGTTTCAGCGATCTCGCTAACGATCTCACTATGTGTGAAGTACCCTTAAGGCTCATTAGCTACTGTCTTGACAATGGTGATTTTCAGAGTCATCTCACAATTACTGGCCTGGTCGTATTCTGACCAGATTTCTGTTGGCTGACTGCACTGACCTTCTGTTAGAATATAGTCTTGAGTGAACTCCATCTGCCCTGGCCTTCTACATGACTATCATATGGTAAGAACTCTCTCTACTTGCCCTAACCTTCTACATGACTATCATAAGATAAGAACTCTACTTGCCCTGATCTTCTACATGACTATCATATGGTAAGAACTCTACTTGCCCTGACCTTCTACATGACTATCATAAGAACTCTACTTGCCCTAACCTTCTACATGACTATCATAAGATAAGAACTCTACTTGCCCTGATCTTTTACATGACTATCATATGGTAAGAACTCTACTTGCCCTGACCTTCTACATGACTATCATAAGAACTCTACTTGCCCTAACCTTCTACATGACTATCATAAGATAAGAACTCTACTTGCCCTAATCTTCTACATGACTATCATATGGTAAGAACTCTACTTGCCCTGACCTTCTACATGACTATCATAAGAACTCTACTTGCCCTAACCTTTTACATGACTATCATAAGATAAGAACTCTACTTGCCCTGATCTTCTACATGACTATCATATGAATTCAGAACACATGACACATGCACAAAAACTGAACGGGTCATAAGACCCTGTTCACACCACCCAAGAACTAAGACACAAAAACAGAACACAGTATGACAAACGTGCATAAATACTCTGCTGTAAAACATATGTAACTGTAAGTAGCAAGTGCTAGTAAAAGATGTTAACAAAACCAGGGTATTTTGTTGATACTTTTTTTGCAAAAAAATGTACGCTAAGCCACTCCGCCGCGTCAAGGCATACCCTTCTCGGAGCAGCCCTATCTAATATATTTAAAAACCTGAACATGTGAATAATACCTTCATGAGCAGGGTTCAGAAAGGTGCTGCCCGGTATGGGCTCGCTGGGTAAAATGGCTTTTTATGCATGTCCCAAAGGAGAGAGGCGGGGATCTCCCAAAGCTTGCATAAGCAAGAAATCATTGGATTCAGAACACATGACACATGCACAAAAACTGAACGGGTCATAAGACCCTATTCACACCACCCAAGAACTAAGACACAAAAACAGAACACAGTAAGACAAACGTGCATAAATACTCTGCTGTAAAACATATGTAACTGTAAGTAGCAAGTGCTAGTAAAAGATGTTAACAAAACCAGGGTATTTTGTTGATACGTTTTTTTACAAAAAAATGTACGCTAAGCCACTCCGCCGCGTCAAGGCATACCCTTCTCGGAGCAGTCCTATCTAATATATTTAAAAACCTGAACATGTGAATAATACCTTCATGAGCAGGGTTCAGAAAGGTGCTGCCCGGTATGGGCTCGCTGGGCAAAATGGCTTTTTATGCATGTCCCAAAGGAGAGAGGCGGGGATCTCCCAAAGCTTGCATAAGCAAGAAATCAATGGATTCAGAACACATGACACATGCACAAAAACTGAACGGGTCATAAGACCCTGTTCACACCACCCAAGAACTAAGACACAAAAACAGAACACAGTATGACAAACGTGCATAAATACTCTGCTGTAAAACATATGTAACTGTAAGTAGCAAGTGCTAGTAAAAGATGTTAACAAAACCAGGGTATTTTGTTGATACGTTTTTTTGCAAAAATATGTACGCTAAGCCACTCCGCCGCGTCAAGGCATACCCTTCTCGGAGCAGTCCTATCTAATATATTTAAAAACCTGAACATGTGAATAATACCTTCATGAGCAGGGTTCAGAAAGGTGCTGCCCGGTATGGGCTCGCTGGGCAAAATGGCTTTTTATGCATGTCCCAAAGGAGAGAGGCGGGGATCTCCCAAAGCTTGCATAAGCAAGAAATCAATGGATTCAGAACACATGACACATGCACAAAAACTGAACGGGTCATAAGACCCTGTTCACACCACCCAAGAACTAAGACACAAAAACAGAACACAGTATGACAAACATGCATAAATACTCTGCTGTAAAACATATGTAACTGTAAGTAGCAAGTGCTAGTAAAAGATGTTAACAAAACCAGGGTATTTTGTTGATACGTTTTTTTGCAAAAAAATGTACGATAAGCCACTCCGCCGCGTCAAGGCATACTCTTCTCGGAGCAGTCCTATCTAATATATTTAAAAACCTGAACATGTGAATAATACCTTCATGAGCAGGGTTCAGAAAGGTGCTGCCCGGTATGGGCTCGCTGGGCAAAATGGCTTTTTATGCATGTCCCAAAGGAGAGAGGCGGGGATCTCCCAAAGCTTGCATAAGCAAGAAATCAATGGATTCAGAACACATGACACATGCACAAAAACTGAACGAGTCATAAGACCCTGTTCAAACCACCCAAGAACTAAGACACAAAAACAGAACACAGTATGACAAACGTGCATAAATACTCTGCTGTAAAACATATGTAACTGTAAGTAGCAAGTGCTAGTAAAAGATGTTAACAAAACCAGGGTATTTTGTTGATACTTTTTTTGCAAAAAAATGTACGCTAAGCCACTCCGCCGGGTCAAGGCATACCCTTCTCGGAGCAGTCCTATCTAATATATTTAAAAACCTGAACATGTGAATAATACCTTCATGAGCAGGGTTCAGAAAGGTGCTGCCCGGTATGGGCTCGCTGGGCAAAATGGCTTTTTATGCATGTCCCAAAGGAGAGAGGCGGGGATCTCCCAAAGCTTGCATAAGCAAGAAATCAATGGATTCAGAACACATGACACATGCACAAAAACTGAACGGGTCATAAGACCCTGTTCACACCACCCAAGAACTAAGACACAAAAACAGAACACAGTATGACAAACGTGCATAAATACTCTGCTGTAAAACATATGTAACTGTAAGTAGCAAGTGCTAGTAAAAGATGTTAACAAAACCAGGGTATTTTGTTGATACGTTTTTTTGCAAAAAAATGTACGCTAAGCCACTCCGCCGCGTCAAGGCATACCCTTCTCGGAGCAGTCCTATCTAATATATTTAAAAACCTGAACATGTGAATAATACCTTCATGAGCAGGGTTCAGAAAGGTGCTGCCCGGTATGGGCTCGCTGGGCAAAATGGCTTTTTATGCATGTCCCAAAGGAGAGAGGCGGGGATCTCCCAAAGCTTGCATAAGCAAGAAATCAATGGATTCAGAACACATGACACATGCACAAAAACTGAACGGGTCATAAGACCCTGTTCACACCACCCAAGAACTAAGACACAAAAACAGAACACAGTATGACAAACGTGCATAAATACTCTGCTGTAAAACATATGTAACTGTAAGTAGCAAGTGCTAGTAAAAGATGTTAACAAAACCAGGGTATTTTGTTGATACGTTTTTTTGCAAAAAAATGTACGCTAAGCCACTCCGCCGCGTCAAGGCATACTCTTCTCGGAGCAGTCCTATCTAATATATTTATAAACCTGAACATGTGAATAATACCTTCATGAGCAGGGTTCAGAAAGGTGCAAGCTTTGGGAGATCCCCGCCTCTCTCCTTTGGGACATGCATAAAAAGCCATTTTGCCCAGCGAGCCCATACCGGGCAGCACCTTTCTGAACCCTGCTCATGAAGGTATTATTCACATGTTCAGGTTTTTAAATATATTAGATAGGACTGCTCCGAGAAGGGTATGCCTTGACGCGGCGGAGTGGCTTAGCGTACATTTTTTTGCAAAAAAACGTATCAACAAAATACCCTGGTTTTGTTAACATCTTTTACTAGCACTTGCTACTTACAGTTACATATGTTTTACAGCAGAGTATTTATGCACGTTTGTCATACTGTGTTCTGTTTTTGTGTCTTATGACTATCATATGGTAAGAACTCTACTTGCCCTGACCTTCTACATGACTATCATAAGAACTCTACTTGCCCTAACCTTCTACATGACTATCATAAGATAAGAACTCTACTTGCCCTGACCTTCTACATGACTATCATATGGTAAGAACTCTACTTGCCCTGACCTTCTACATGACTATCTCTACTTGCCCTAACCTTCTACATGACTATCATAAGATAAGAACTCTACTTGCCCTGACCTTCTACATGACTATCATATGGTAAGAATTCTACTTGCCGTAATCTTCTAAATGACCATCATATGGTAAGAACTCTCTCTACTTGCCCTAACCTTCTACATGACTATCATAAGATAAGAACTCTACTTGCCCTGATCTTCTACATGACTATCATATGGTAAGAACTCTACTTGCCCTGACCTTCTACATGACTATCATAAGAACTCTACTTGCCCTAACCTTCTACATGACTATCATAAGATAAGAACTCTACTTGCCCTGATCTTTTACATGACTATCATATGGTAAGAACTCTACTTGCCCTGACCTTCTACATGACTATCATAAGAACTCTACTTGCCCTAACCTTCTACATGACTATCATAAGATAAGAACTCTACTTGCCCTGATCTTTTACATGACTATCATATGGTAAGAACTCTACTTGCCCTGACCTTCTACATGACTATCATATGGTAAGAATTCTACTTGCCGGAATCTTCTACATGACTATCATATGGTAAAAACTCTACTTGCCCTAATCTTCTACATGACTATCATATGGTAAGAACTCTACTTGCCCTCGCCTTGACTTGTCTGACTATGCATTTTAGATCTTGTATCTCAAAGTACATCATCTCTCACAGACTACTAGAAGTTTGTGTCCTGGGAATCACTACAGAAAAGTCAATAATCCTTGTAAGAAAAAATTTAAGAGTGAATAGTATGGGATCCACTGCTTGGTTTACCATGAGATAAATCCATTTTCCCAGTCTAAACTGCATCCATTGGTCGATACATATGGAAATGAATCATTGATATTTTTACACAAAATCACTTTTTATGTTCAATTATTTGTTTTTTTTCAATGGATCATTCATGATTAATCTTAATGTATCCATCTTGCTGCTACTCGTCCTCCTACATGTCCATCTAGAAAAATAATGTTCTACAAGACGTCAATCCTTACAATAACCACTACCTAAATCATATTGAGGAAATTTATGTGTAACTATAATAACACGGAAGGAACGCATTCATGGATCCACAGCGTAGACAACAGGTAAATGATATCTACACGCAACAGCTACATCTTCAGGGAGAAGAAATGCAAAGCACATTGGCAAACAGAATGAAGACTTCACAATCGAAACAGAAAGCTTTTAGTAGAATATGAAAGAATTTATTATTCACAATACAGTCCAGCAAGATATCGGGAAGATTTATGGCACTAATCTTGGGAAACATGCAGCTGGTGGCTGGGCATTTGCCCACACAGGCTACAGGCGGCCAAAAAAAAACTCTGTGCACAAAAGGCTAATACATGATGTATCCCAAGCCATTCACTTTTATGGGGTCTCTAATGATGAACATCAAAAGCGGCTTGCTGGTCCCTGCACTACATAATTACTAATTCTATGCTACTACCTATGAGCAGGAGAACGCTGGAAAAGCCGACATGTGCTGTACCAGTGCAGAGAGGGCTGAGACTTATCAGACACACTATTGGCTTGTTGGCCGACATCCACACAGTCTTAAAACCAGATTATCCTGCTGTTATGTGTAATGTAAAGCTTGGGACCCTCAGAGGAATGAAACACATTGATGTTACCATTGTAATTATGGCACTGCCATAAAAAGAGAGAAGCAATTATGTACAGATTAATCTGAAATTTAAAGGGAATCTAGCACCAGCTTTTTGCTATCTAGCCTGAGGGCAGCATGAGGTAGGGTCAGAGACCCTGATTATAGACATATTGCATACTGTCATTTTGTGAAAGATCACAGTTTTATCTGCTGCAGATCTACCAGGACTCTGAAACCTGAGCTGAATATATCCGTGCCCACACCACTGATTGACACAGATTAGGTTAGGGTACGCCATTTCAATTTTTTCATCTTAGGCCCCCTTCACTAATCTGTATAAACCTGTACCGGTGTCACCAGTGTACCATCAGTGTTCCATCAGCAAGTCATCAGTATGTCATCAGTGTGCCTTCCTCGTGCCATCAGTGTGCCATCAGTAAGTCATCAGTGTGTCATTAGTGTACCATTAGTGTTTTCCATAAGTGTCATCAGTGTGCCATCAGTAAGTCATCAGTGTGTCATCAGTGTGCCATCAGTATGTCATCAGTATGTCATCAGTGTGCCTTCATCATGCCATCAGTGTGCCATCAGTAAGTCATCAGTGTGTCATTAGTGTACCATTAGTGTTTTCTATAAGTGTCATCAGTGTGACATCAGTAAGTCATCAGTGTGTGCCATCAGTATGTCATCAGTATGTCGTCAGTGTGCCTTCATCATGCCATCAGTGTGCCATCAGTATGTCATGAGTGTGTCATCAGTGTACCATTAGTGTTTTCCATAAGTGTCATCAGTGTGTCATCAGTGTGCCATCAGTATGTCATCAGTATGTCATCAGTGTGCCTTCATCATGCCATCAGTGTGCCATCAGTAAGTCATCAGTGTGTCATTAGTGTACCATTAGTGTTTTCTATAAGTGTCATCAGTGTGACATCAGTAAGTCATCAGTGTGTGCCATCAGTATGTCATCAGTATGTCGTCAGTGTGCCTTCATCATGCCATCAGTGTGCCATCAGTATGTCATGAGTGTGTCATCAGTGTACCATTAGTGTTTTCCATAAGTGTCATCAGTGTGCCATCAGTAAGTCATCAGTGTGTCATCAGTGTGCCATCAGTGTGCCATCAGTATGTCATCAGTGTTTTCTATAAGTGTGCCATCAGTGAGCCATCAGTAAATAATCAGTGTGCCACCGGCGTGACATTAGTGTCATCAGTGTGCCATCAGTGTTTTTCTGATATGGGTAAAGAAAGAATGAAATTACAAAGATTCTCCTATACTTTGCAATGTTTAACACGTACAGCACACAGATGGCACACAGATGACACGTGGATGCCATCCGTGTGCTGTACTTGTTTTTCATGCACCCACAGACTTGTATTGGCCCTTGTCATCCGTGCTGCCGGACATTTTTCCGTGTGGTTCACACAGACACACAGGTCCATGTGAAAACACAGACATGTGAAGATCACTGTAGGTTATAATGGGTACGTGTGGTATCAGTGAAAACACTGATGACACACGTACAGGAAACATAGACATGTGAATGAGGCCATAGACAGAAGAAGAGCTACACTCAGTCTCAGCAAGATGGCATTTAACTTTCTGGTTCCATGATACAATGGACTTCATAGAAGGCGAGATACAAGCTAGACATAGAGATATGCCAATGTTGGTGCACCCAATTGTACTTTTAAGGTATGTGCACACGCTGCGGATTCTGCTGCGTTTCCGCTGCGTTTTTGGCTCTGCAGAAACGCTGCAGATTCTGCTGCGTTGTACAGTACCTTTATTTCCTATGGAAATAAAAAAAAGCTGTGCACATGCTGCGGATTTTTCCGCGCGGTTTTGCTGCGGTTTACAATCCGCAGCATGTCAATTGTTTGGTGCAGAAACGCTGCGGTTTTACACCTCATCCATTATGAGGTGTAAAACCGCAGGGCAAAACCGCGGAAAAAACGCAGATAATCCGCAGATAAACCGCAGAAAAACCGCAGCACTTTGTCCTGCGGATTTCCTGCGGTTTTCTCTACAAAATCCGCAGAGACTAAAAACTACGTGTGCACATAGCCTTAAAGAAAAAAAGGAAATGTCATGTTTGAAAATTTTAAAATCAATTTATTTTTTGATGCAAGGATAGACAGATAGATAGATAATAGATAGATAGATAGATAGATAAATAGATAGATAGATAGATAGATAGATACAGTGGGTACGGAAAGTATTCAGACCCCTTTACATTTTCCACTCATTGTTTCATTGCAGCCATTTGGTAAATTAAAATTTTGTAGAAAAAATGTAGAAATTTTTGCCAATTTATTAACAAAGAAAACCTGAAATATCACATGGTCATAAGTATTCAGACCCTTTGCTCAGTATTGAGTAGAAGCACCTTTTGAGCTAGTACAGCCATGAGTCTTCTTGGGAATGATGCAACAAGATTTTCACACCTGGATTTGGGGATCCTCCGCCATTCTTCCTTGCAGATCCTCTCCAGTTCCGTCAGGTTGGATGGTGAATGTTGGTGGACAGCCATTTTCAGGTCTCTCCAGAGATGCTCAATTGGGTTTAGGTCAGGGCTCTGGCTGGGCCAGTCAAGAATGGTCAGAGTTCTGAAGCAACTTCTTTGCTATTTTAGCTGTGTGCTTAGAGTCATTGTCTTGTTGGAAGGTGAACGTTCAGCTAAGTCTGAGGTCCAGAGCACTCTGGAAGAGATTTTCATACAGGATATCTCTGTACTTGGCTGCATTCATGTTTCCTTCAATTGCAACCAGTCATCCTGTCCCTGCAGCTTAAAAACACCCCCATAGTATGATGCTGCCACCACCATGTTTCACTGTTGGGATTGTATTGGGTAGGTGATGAACAGTGCCTGGTGTTAATCTCCACACATACTGCTTAGAATTATCACCAAAAAGTTATATCTTCGTCTCATCAGACCAGAGAATCTTATTTCTCATAGTCTGGGAGTCCTTCATGTGTTTTTTAGCAAACTCTATGCGGGCTTTCATATGTCTGGCACTGAGGAGAGGCTTCCATCGGGCCACTCTGCCATAAAGACCCGACTGGTGGAGGGCTGCAGTGATAGTTGACTTTGTGGAACTTTATCCCATCTCCCTACTGCATCTGTGGAGCTCATCCACAGTGATCTTGGGGTTCTTCTTTACCTCTCTCACCAAGGCTCTTCTCCCACGATTGCTCAGTTTGGCTGGACGGCCAGCTCTAGGAAGACTTCTGGAGGTCCCAAACTTCTTCCATTTAAGGATTATGGAGGCCACTGTGCTCTTAGGAACCTTGAGTACTGCAGAAATTCTTTTGTAACCTTGGCCAGAAGTGTGCCTTGCCACAATTCTGTCTCTGAGCTCCTTGGCCAGTTCCTTTGACCTCATGATTCTCATTTGGTCTGACATGCACTGTGAGCTGTGAGGTCTTATATAGACAGGTGTGCGCCTTTACAAATCAAGTCCTATCAGCTTAATTAAACACAGCTTGACTCCAATGAAGGAGTAGAACCATTTCAAGGAGGATCACAAGGAAATGGACAGCATGTGACTTAAATATGAGTGTCTGAGCAAAGGGTCTGAATACTTATGACCATGTGATATTTCAGGTTTTCTTTTTAATAAATTTGCAAAAAATTTCCACATTTCTGTTTTTTTTTCAGTCAAGATGGGGTGCAGAGTGTACATTAATGAGAAAAAATGAACTTTTTTGAATTTACCAATTGGCTGCAATGAAACAAAGAGTGAAAAATGTAAAGTGGGTCTGAATACTTTCCGTACCCACTGAAGATAGATAATAGATATTAGATAATAGATAGATAGACATGTAACATAGATAATAGATAGCTTGATAATAGATATATAACAGATAGATAGATACCGTAGATAGATAGATATCGATTTTCAGGACCCAGGTCATCAGCCATGTTTGTAGTAGTGGTTCTCGGCGCTCCCATGAAGCGGCCCTAGGTCTTAGTTTACTGTAATGGCCGATGGAGTGGGTTTTGCGAATCAATTTGCAGTTACTCTAATAATCATCATTATTTCATCCATTTGCAGATAGATGATTTATAGCAGTTTGCAAGTGAAAAAGAGCTGTAAAGTATGTCAGAGTCTGAGCAAAACCAATTATTTTCAGAGACCAATATAGGAGTCTAAGTTGTGTGACATAACTCTCTAAAACTCTAAAACTCGCCATTATGGGCGCATCCATTTACATACCCATCATTCACTACAAAAATGAAACGTTCGCTCATACATATTTATGTGATGAAAAGTACATCACCATATGTTAAATTGCTTTTTGCTCTTTATAAAGATTGATGATGATTTTTGGGGATTTGAGTCTTATTGAGTAACTATGGCCTTTGTTATCAGCATAAAACACAGAAAAGCCCGACAATACGTACGGAGCAGCTCCGGGATCTGCGGCCCATATGTCTGTTTATGCTGTAAATGGTTTCATGAAAACACTTCTACATGTGCCAACTCATTACTTATTACATTGTAATGTGCATCTTGTGTGGCGCGTGGCCGCCAGGAGGAAACATCCAAGAATGGGAAGAACTAATTATATTACTGCTATTATTTACTAATGTGTTCTGGGGAAAAAAAATACAAGAATTACATTGGTTGCAACGGCAACAGCTCCACTTTTTCTCTTCAAATCCGGTTGGCTGCTATGGCAACAGCTTCACTTTTTCTCTTCAAATCCGGTCGGCTGCTATGGCAACAGCTCCACTTTTTTGTCTAGAAATCAAGTTGGCTGCTATGGCAACAACTCCACTTTTTTACTAGGATGTGGAACTAACCACAGCCACTGTGCTGCCCTAAACCTTGGTATCACATTAAAACCAAGAATCTGGACTTTCAAAAGACTTCGAGTCACAGGCTGGGTGGAAAATTGAAGGAGCAGCACAATTTTGATGTCAGATGGCAAAGAATTGAAGCAGTTAGGTTTTGAGTAGTGATGAGTGAATGTGCTCAGATAAAGTGTTATTCGAGCACACTCGGGTGCTAACCGAGTGACTTCAGCGTGCTCGAATATGTTTAAGTCCATGCAGCAGCATGTCTCTTGGATGTTCAACAGCCACAACACATGCAGGGATTGCCTAACATACGAAGCATATCAGAGTGAAACGCGCGTCGGGTGTGGTGGGTCCCTGGTTACTTATCCTAAGGTAATTAATATCTATCTTTGTTCTTGGCTCACTTGGTAGGTGCTTAGTTGAGTCACACTTACAAACATCAGAGTTTATTTATATTTAGATACTTTTCTTATTGTTGCAACTTTGCTTACTTTACTATCCGGTGTTGTGACTGTGACTCTCTCATCCATCTATATAGGTATTACATTCTGATATGATGATGGAATTGTATCCCTGATATGGTTTCTGGATTATTTGCACAATTATACAGTATATATGCATATTTGATAATTACTGTAGTCACATGAGGAATACATGAATATAAATGTACATTGTTATAACAATCTATTGACGGTTCTAATTAACTTAGTTTACCTAAAAAGGAAATCTCTAATTCAGAGGATTTTTTTCACATTTTTTATCCGGGTGTACCCAGCTCTTTGTCTGTATGAGTGGTATTTCTCTCACCTTGTTTTTTATTTTATACTGTACCTTCAATAAAAATATATTCTATTTTAAAGTTTATCTTGGCCGTTTGTAAAGCTTTTCCTTTGGAGTTTTCTTTAGTTTTTTTGCTTTATGGCCACAAGTACATAGAGGATAATTATATTGGTGTGTCTAACACAATAAACAGTCAAAAAGAAAAGGATGACAAGGTAGGCTTGACGCAGGAATTATTTTGTTTAAACGCACAGGTGGCAAGTATGTGTCATATGAAAAAAGAATAAAGTGTTTTAGGGGATTAATTAATTTTCTATGGCAGTAATGCAGTCTCAATATTCTTAGTAATTCGTGGTGCAACCTTATAGTTTTTTGAGGAACAAGTTGTAGAACAGGTGGCCATGCTTTGAAAAATTTTACAAAGATGGATGGAAACATTTGAGTTATTTATTTTCAATTTTTTTACTTCCATCTTTATTTTACAATAAGTTGTAACTTCCTTTGCGTGTATCTTAAATAGTGAAGCATTGCTTTTCCGAAGTAGACTGCTACCACCACGGTGATTGCGAATAATAACTTTATCAGCGAGTAGCAATGTCTTCCATACGCCAGATGTTGTAAGAAAAAAAAAATACTTCTATTTTCTTTCAGCAATACATACTTCTGTGTAGACGGTAAAACTTTGTTAGCTGATACGGTTGTGCACAACACTTGGGAGGACATATCATTGGTGCAGCCTGGTCCAAGAGATAAGGGGACCATTTCTACCTCCAAAACATGTAGAATTGTGCATTATGATCATATAATATTAGAGTTGGAAGGGCCCTCCAGGGTCATCGTGTCCAACCCCCTGCTCAACGCAGTATTCACTAAATCATCACAGACAGACATCTGTCCAGCCTCTGAAGACTTCCATTGAAAGAGAACTCACCACCTCTCATGGCAGCCTGTTCCACTCATTGATCACCCTCACTGTCAAAAAGTTTTTCTAAAATCTAATCTGTATCTTCTCCATTTCAGTTTCATTTCATCGCTTCTTGTGTTTCAATGTGCATATGAGAATAAGGATGATCCCTCTACCCTGTGACAGCCCTTCAGATATTTGTAGACAGCTATTAAGTCTCCTCTTAGCCTTCTTTTTTGCAAGCTAAACATTCCCAGATCCTTTAACCCTTTCTCCTAGGACATACTTTGCAGTCCGCTCACCATCCTGGTAGTTCTTCTCTGAACTTGCTCCAGTTTTTCAATGTCTTTTTTAAAATGTGGTGCCCATAATTGGACCCAGTATTCCAGATAAGGTCTGACCAAGGAGGAGTGGAGGGGGATTAATTACTTCACGTGATCTAGACTTTATGCTTCTCTTTAGAACTATGTTTGCCTTTTTGCTGCTGCATCACACTGTTGACTCATGTGCAATCTGTGATCTATTAGTATACTCAAGTCTTTTTCACACGTGCTGTTGCTTAGTTCTATTCCTCCCATTCTATAGATGTAATTTTCATTTTTCTTGCCCATATGTAGAATCTTGCATTTCTCCTTGGTAAATACCATTCTTTTAGTGGCTGCCCATTGTTCAATGATGAGCTATTGAACTGGAAAGGGTCCATATATTGCTCTTGTATAGGGGCCCTCTTCTATATGTGTCCACCACTGGTGCAACAGTTACTAAAAGGTGCCTGACCAAGGAGAACGGGGGCCAAAACACAAGGTAAAAATCCTACCATACAAGTCTGTGCATTGTAAATGGATGAGGCTGAGAAGACACGGCATCCGTCATCTGCTCTCAGTCTTTCCAGATGCAGGTGTTAATTAAAATATGAACAAGGGACCTCTGCCTTACTAACTAAAAAAACACAGACTGTGATGTGCTCCACTCATTTCCTAGGATAAGTTTATGAGAGAGGGTTTCAAAGCGGGTTTAGATGTTATGATGTTTTATTCACACAATGGATAATGCAAGAAGCGAGGAATATGAAACGAGTGTTTGATGTTGCTGAACAGATTATGATGCATTAGCATTATTGAAGGGTGGAACACAACAATTGATGGTACGCTGCCCAAAATGTCCTAATCTACTGGTCTGTTAATGATTATTGACATACAGCTTTGAATTTGATATTATGGTTTAAAATTTACAAAGTTTTCTAAATTCCTGGGGAATATGCAAAAAAGAAAAAAAAGATTCTGACAGGCTGGGGTGGGCTATGACTACAGTACCAGTTCAGGAGTTTTGCATTATTTTTGGGATCCAATAGCTAAAAACCATCATTCTTAAAAAAAAAAAAAAATGCCCTTTCTCCTTCCATCAGCCTGTTTCTTTCTGTTTTTATTTAATTGACGTTATGACACTATTGCCCAAGGCCGGACATCTTCTCTCTTAATTTCACCGTTGTGGCCTTCCTTTCTTTGAGCTGGACATTCCGTTTTTTTAGCTTCCCATTTGCTGGGTATCTTTATTGGACCTAGTCGGCCCTTATTCACACTGACGTCATTTTGACACATGGTAAGTAGAGTTGAGCGACTTTGGTAGGATCAGGCTTCGTGAAACCCGAATGAAACAAAATTTGAGTGGGATGAAACTGGTCCGACTAGGGCAAAAAAGTCGGAGTTTCGTCCGAAACCCGACCCCAATGCAAGTCAATGGGGAATAAAAGTCGGCATTGAGTGGATGAATGAGTTTGATAACCAGGCAGAAAGAACTCACAGCTGGGGGCTGAAACCCTCAGCTGTCAGCTTCAGTAAGGCTTGTTATCAAGAATAGAGGGGCCTCCACGCCATATTTTTTAATTATTAAAATAAATAATTAAAAAACAACATGGGGGCCCCACTTTTTGAAAACCAGCCTTGCTAAAGCAGACAGCAGAGGGCTGGTATTCTCAGGCTGTTAAGGGGCCATGGATATTGGCCCCCCTAGCCTAAAAATAGCAGCTTGCAGCTGCCCAGAAAAGTCATATCTATTAGATGTGCCAAGTCTGGTGCTTTGCCCAGCTCTTCCCACTTGCCCTGTAGCGATGGCAAGTAGGGTTCATATTTGTGGGGTTGATGTGACCTTTGCATTGTCAAGTGACATCAAGCCCACACATTACTAATGGAGAGGCGTTTATAAGACACCCATCCCAGACAGTTATATGGTAAATAAAGAAACAGCCAGAATATAGTCCTTTATTAGAAATAAAACAAAACACACTTTTCCTTTTTAAAAAAAAATAGGAAACACAGTTATACTCACCTAACGCCTAATTCCACTGAAGCCTTTGATCTTCTGTAATAAAACTAAAATAAAAAAATAACAATATACCATACCTATCTGTCGTTCTGTCCCATGCCATAATCCATGTCTGGGGGAGATAGTTTTGAACCTGGACGGTGCCAAGATGCCACCATCCAGTCTGAGAACCACTGGTGACTGAATTGCTGCGAGCACAGCCTCAGTGACTGGTAGTGACGTCATCGAGGTTACCTCCGCTCACTAAGGTTGCATTCCCAGCTGAGCTGAACTGCGGTGACCTTAGTGAGATCCCTGCAAGCAGCGTGAGAGTTTTTCTCACGGTGCTAGCGAGGATCTCACCGAGGTCATGGCAGTTCAGCCCTCCTGGGAACGCAGCTGGGGGCGCCAATATCCATGGCCCCTTACCTTACCTGAGAATACCAGCCCCCAGCTGTCTGCTTTAGCAAGGCTGGTTATCAAAAATGGGGGGACGCTACGTTTTTTTTAATTAATTAAATAATATGGCTTGGGGACCCCTTTAGTCTTGATAACCAGCCTTGCTGAAGCTGATAGCTGAGGGTTGCAGCCCCCAACTGTGAGTTCTGCCTGGCTGGTTATCAAAAATACAGGGGAACCCACATTTTTTTACTATTTATTTATAGCGCAGGAGCCAACTATTGAATACTCCCATCTGCCACTCCTGCTCTCACTGTAATTAGCGGTAGTAGGTGTCAGATAATGGGAGCTATAGTCCCATCAGCTGACACCAGCAACTGATGGTAAAGTTTATACCTCCAATCACAGGTGAGCGCTCACTCTGTCTTTTGACAGGGTGGGAACCACGGCTCTCTGACCGGTGGGGAAGATTTCATTGCCAATCAGAAGCGGTGTTTTCCGCACTGTCATGCAGCCGGACCCAAACAGTAACACGGACTTTCTGGTGAAGTCCGTGTTCGGTGTCTGTGCTCGAACAGTAGGTGCTCGGCATAGACGTTGAACTTTACTGTTCATGTTTGCCCATCTCTAATCACAATCCAACCCATTCACTGGAGGAGCTTCTACTGATTGCTTGATAAAATCTAACTTATACAGTAAGAAAAATTGCTGGACTGGCTCTATCCTTTCTTACATAGAAACAGCACACGAAGTTCAGAAGTAGTAATTAATGTCAGATATATTAGTCTGAAATGAGAACAAGTTTCAAGGTATAAAGCCTGATCATGAGGTACCATGTGATACAGAGCAGACAATATACAAGAGGTCTAAATAGAAATTGAAAAAGATTTTCGGTTTGTATGAAGGAACACTTCTTAGGTTTAAAAACTCCACTTGGGGCAAAGGAGTAATCTCTAGGAATTATCTATCTTTAGTTCTTGTCTACTACACCTGGTTATTTTGGGTAACTATATTGTATTGGGGGAGGGATGTAAACAAGAAGACAATATATACTATGACCCCTGTTGTGAATTCTCTTACTTCTGAGTCGGGGCTCCCTCTGGTGGCTACTGCGGGTAGTGGAGCTGGCCGGATTGACAGAAGTCTGCCACCTGACGACGATGATTGGAAATCAGGGGTTACTGACTGGGAGTATTTAAGTGAGCAGGCTTCCCTCAATTGCTGCTGGTGATTGTTTCTTCCTGTGCATTTTGAGGTCTGCTGTCTCCTGCCTGATCCTGCATTTTTCAGTTAAGTGGTTCTTCTGCTAATCCTTTGCATCTGATCTGATTTAGCCTTATTCTGCTTTCTGCTTTGCTGTGAGGGTTCAGCGTGCTCCCTGCTGGGGCTGTGCTGGTCCCAGCTCCATATGTTACAGCTTGTGTCAGTTTGTTCAGCCCCCTGTTATATTAGTCCCTTTTGCTTTGCTGCCAGTTCACACCAGAATGCTGATATAGTGGGGGAGAGCTCGTGAGACCTCAGTGTTTTTCGTACATCAGTCGTGTTGGATTTTTTAGGGTTTTTGCGTGATTGCAGACAGTATCTTTCCTGTCCTATCCTGTCTAGACAATCATTTGCTCAGTCTATTTTCTACCTGTGTTTGTGCCTCATTTTGTCTCACCGACAATATATGTTTGGGGGCTATCTATTCCTTTGGGGTTCTACTCCGGGGCAGTTTAGATTTCACCTTTCTTGCTTTAGGCTTAGTTAGCTCTCCGGCAGTGCCGAGGCATCCAGGGCATCGTAGGTACGCCCCACAGCTACAGCTAGTTCTGTTGTTAGGATTAGGGGTCTGCAATCCGCTAAGTTACCAACCTTTCTGGTTTCCTGGTAGCCTAGCCTATTCCTGCCATCCTCCTCGGTGACCAGTTCATAACAGACCCCAATTCATCAAACCAATGATGCAATGGTGTAAATTTCAATAAAAAATCCCAACATTTTTGCGCTGGTTGGTATTGTTTAAAATGTTGGCAAATTTTGGCATTTTCACTCCAGTGAATCCCAGTTCTACCAAAATGGGTGCAGCTGGGACGAGACAACCACTAGAGGAGGGGAGTAACACCACAGCTCCTCTATTTCATGCTGATCTGTGGCATTCCTGACGCCAGAAATTTTACTCTAGTCGGGGACTGGAGTAAGATTTCTGGCGAAGCTCACTCAACTTGTCAGATGCTCTTGCATCTCTTAATTAATCAGGAGTGTCTGACTAATACACGTCACTTCATCAATTTCAGTGAGAAAATTTCTAGTCTTGATTAATCGGGGCCTATACAGTGGCATGTAAAGGTTTGGGCACCGCTGGTCAAAGTTATGGTTAATGTGAAGAGTTAAGCAAGTTGAAAATGAAATGATCTCTAAAAGGCCTAAAGTTAAAGATGACAAATTTCCTGTGTATTTTAGACAAAAAATATATATTGTCATTTTTTACATAAAAAAAAAAATCAGATGTGGTATGCTAATGACCAATACAAGTCTATGGGTGTGTGGGAAATATCGGGCTGCACTCAGATGTCATCCCAGTGCAGTCCGATATAAACTGAGTCAGTCCATAAAATAGATGGAGAAAATACTTTCTCAATCTCCTCCACTCCTGTGCTGCAAATCATTCATGGGAGAGAATCTGAGCATAGTAGCATGACACTCGGCGCACGCTCGGAGCAGAGCAGGAGCCGAGAGTCACTAGCATATCGCATCCGATTTTTAAAAAAAACAATATATATATATATATATATTATTTTTTTTATTTTTTTTTGCCTAAAATACAAAGGAAATGTGTCATCTTTACCTTTGACCTTTTAGAGATCATTTCACCTTCAATATGCTTAACTGTTCACAATAACAGTAATTTTGACCAGGGGTGCTCAAACTTTCACATGTCACTGTATACTTTTTAATGGGGTTGTCTTTGGATACAAGAAAGTTTCTATTTTCGTCCAGAAACAGAATCCTCTGGTTCATTGAATAATTCCAGAACTTCTCTGATTCATAGCCTGTGTTTGGTATTGCAGCATTGTCCTAGGTAACTAACCACATAAAACAGTTGACATATTAAACATTTTTTACAATATGTCAATATGTTCAACCAAGAGAAGGGAAGGGAAAGGGGTGTGAATAAGGCCTGTTTCACACATCAGTTTTTCACCATCAGTCAAAATCCGCCAAAATTTGAAAATGGCGGATCCGCTTTTCTTGTGGCGGATCCGCCATTTTTTCCCATTGAGATACATTAGTGGCGGACTTTGGCGGATGGTCGTCCGTTACGTCCGCTATTCGGCGGATCCGCCAGATTCCTGGTGGATTCTGTCTGAGGTGGACGGAGCTTGTAACGTTTTTTTGCGCTGTCGTCCCCCATGCCTATGGGCGGCAGATCCGCCGGGATCCGCTATTTTGGGGAATCCGCCGGCGGAATCCGCTAAATCGCACTGAGCATGCTCAGAAAAAAAGATACTTTTCCAGACAGTCCAAAAATTATACAAAGGTGGGCTAATTAATCATTGGGCCCAGACATCCGGCACCAGCCACACTGATAACAACAAGAAGAAGGAGACAGACAGAGCCAGAGCCAGCCAGCTATAAAACCTACCAGCTATTAAACCTGCCTGCCCACCTGCAAGACCCCTGGAGCAAGAGGCCTTCCAGCACCTGCCCAGCACCAAGACAGGACGGAGAGGCCTGCTAGCAAAGCCAAAAGCCTTCAATTGTGTGAGTATAACTATTTGTGTGGGGCATGTCTGTGTGTGTCTGTGGCTTGTCTGCCTGTGTGTGTGTGTGTGGTCTGCCTTCCTGCATGTATGTTCGTGGCCTACCAGTGTTGCATGTGTGTGTGTGTGTGTGTGTGTGTGTGTATTTTTATTCTGGTTTTTTTCATACTTTAATTGTTTTTCTGTTGCATGTGTACAGATTTTTATTTTCATAGTAATGTAATTTTTTTTCCATATTTGCAATTGTGCTAAAATATTTGTGTGGGGCATGTCTGTGTGTCTGTAGCTTGTCTGCATGTGTGTGTGGCCTGTCTGTGTGTGTGTGGCATGCGTGTTTGTGTGTGTGTTGTTTTTTTTTCATACTTTAATTGTTTTTCTGTTGCATGTGTGTGTCACCCTCCCAGGGCTGTGGGGTACTCGGTACCGGGCCGGTGTCAGGGGAATGTGTCACAGCAGCAGTGACCCAATCCATGGCCCTGGGCGCCCAAGTAATGGGAAAATGTAGTTAATGAAATGAAATAGTTCGTGACGCCACCTGTGGTGTTTGACAAGCAAGATGTTAAGCCAACGCTGCGTGCAGATCCTCTGGGGCTGATGGTGTGTTGCAGCATAGATGGTATAGCTCTTCACAGGTGAAGCTGTAACCCCAGGGCAGTGTATAGGCGCAGGTAGTGTAAAGGATGATACCCAGATGTAGCGGTGCTGATGGTGTTGGCGCACAATGACTGGAAGACACCAGGGCTTGTAGTTCCAAAGCTTTACTCACTGTTCGTGATGCACACTGGTGCCTGCCTCTGTGCTGTGTCCTCCGGGGCAGAGACTCAATCAACCTCCCGGACAAGTCAGGGTTCTCCTCTCCAACACTCCGCCAACATGTACCTGTCCTGAACGACTCCTATATTGCGCCTTTTGGTGTGAAGAGCTCCAGTACCGTGGTACTCTGAAGTTCCTCCTGTCAGATGTTCCTAACAACTCTACTTGTATGACAGACAGCTGTAGCATGTTCGGGGACTCCCTTCTCTGGAGTCCCAGCTCTCTATTTGGTTGCTGTTGTGCCCCAAGTCTTGGATGGGAGTAATGCATTGACAGCCAACTACTCCACCGGTGTCTGCTGCAGAACCATAAGTGTCCATACAACCTCGGGGACCGGGCCCCGGCCTTGCGCTGAGAGCCTATAGGCAGGGTTCCTCTTCCAACCCACAACTCCTCTCTGTTCTCCTACTCCTTCGTTCCGCGCTGTTCCTTCTCTCTCCTATGGAAGCTTAGGTTGCAGTTCTACGTCTTTCTCCTTACTCTCCTTTCCCGTGCCAGCCGTCTCAGGTCACTGAGGCAGCTGCAGCACTCCTTCCTCCATCCCTTCTTCCAGGGATTCCCACTCCTCTTGGAGTGTCCTACTACTCTGCCCACGTTCTGTCAGACTGAATCTGTAATCCTATACTTTCCCACTCTTTTATGTCTCTAAATCCACCCACCTCCCAGCACATCTCGTGTTACGAAGCAAGGACCCACGAAAGGTGCTCTGCTACCCTCTAAGCATGGAGCCGCAATCTGGTCCATTGCTGAACTATCCTGTGTGTGGGTGCAGGTGTTGGAGTGTGGAAAGGAGTTCCCAACTTACCGAGTTGGTGGGGCACTTCACCTTAGGAAAAGGTGCAGTACCTCTGTGGAGACTGAGCCTCAGGGGCGCCACATGTGTACAGAATTTTATTTTCATAGTAATGTATTTTTTTTTCCATATTTGCAATTGTGCTAAAATATTTGTGTGGGGCATGTCTGTGTGTCTGTAGCTTGTCTGCATGTGTGTGTGGTCTGTCTGTGTGTGTGTGGCATGTGTGTTTGTGTGTGTGTTGTTTTTTTTCATACTTTAATTGTTTTTCTGTTGCATGTGTAGTGAAGTTTATTTTCATATTTGCAATTGTGCTGTGATTGTGTTGTGTATTGTATGTGGTGTATCTGTTGTATAGCTTTTTTTTTCTATTTTTCATTTATTGTGATATTTAAAATAAAGAGCAGAATAGCTCCTACTTGTGAAAAAAAAAAGAAATATTAAAAAAATAATAATAAAAACTGTTTTTAAAAACTGTCCGTAGTATTATTTAAAAACCAGGTAAAATTAAGTATGTGTATACGTGCAAAAAAGGTTACATTAAGTGTTGGTTTTTGGTATACAAGTGTGTTATACTCTCAATTGAGAGATTTTCAGGGAACTTACTCATGAAAACATACTCTCAGTGAGAGTTAGGGGAATTTACACACATGAAAATACTTTAGTATACTCTCAGTGAGAGTTTTGGGGAATTTACACACATTAAAATACTTGGGTATACTCTCTGTGAGAGTTTAGGGGAATTTTACACACATGAAAAGACTTGGGTATACTCTCTGTGAGAGTGTAGGGGAATTTATACACATTAAAATACTTGGGTATACTCTCTGTGAGAGTTTAGGGGAATTTTACACACATGAAAAGACTTGGGTATACTCTCTGTGAGAGTTTAGGGGAATTTTACACACATGAAAAGACTTGGGTATACTCTCTGTGAGAGTTTAGGGGAATTTACACACATGAAAAGACTTGGGTATACTCTCTGTGAGAGTTTAGGGGAATTTACACACATGAAAAGACTTGGGTATACTCTCTGTGAGAGTTTAGGGGAATTTACACACATGAAAACACTTGGGTATACTCTCAGTGAGAGTTTAGGGGAATTTACACACATGAAAACACTTGGGTATACTCTCAGTGAGTTTTGGGGAATTACACAACCGATCACAGTGTGCTACTCTCAGTGAGAGATTGTAAGGGAATTTAAACATATACAAACACTTAAAGTGTGGGTATACTGAGGAATTATACACATGCAATCACAGTGTGGTTACATTGTCAGTGAGAGATTTTCAGGGAACTTACACACATTAATACCAATGAAGATTTGTTTTTTTATACTTGCAGATCCGTTCAGGAAGCAGCAGCATCAAGGATGCAGCAGAAGCCAGGCAGCTAGGCCGCAGCAGTTTGCCAACCACTTCTATTTACCTGTAAGTATATTGACCTGAAAGCTTTTTCATATCCTTTGTATAGTAGCTTTACAAGTGTCTTTTATACTTGCAGATCCGTTTAGGAAGCAGCAGCAACAAGAACGCAGCAGAAGCCAGCCAGCTAGGCCGCAGCAGATTGCCAACCACTTCTATTTACCTGTAAGTATATTGACCTGAAAGCTTTTTCATATCCTTTGTATAGTAGCTTTACAAGTGTCTTTTATACTTGCAGATCCGTTCAGGAAGCAGCAGCAACAAGGACGCAGCAGAAGCCAGCCAGCTAGTTTTTGAGAAATGCCTTCTTCTGGGAGCTCCCCCTCACAGCACCAGCGAACTGAGGTGATATCAATAATGTTTTTATTTAAATCTTATTTTACAGGTTTAATTTTTTTTTTTTTTTACAATATATACATTTATTATGTATTCACTGGAACCTGAATCTGAGGAGCTTCCAGGATGAGACATGCAGGGTGGAGAGACGCAAGGAGGGGGCACGCAGAGTGTAAGTTTAGCACATACATACAGTCATATGTTAAAGTTTGGGCACCCCTATTAATGTTAACCTTTTTTCTTTATAACAATTTTGGTTTTTGCAACAGCTATTTCAGTTTCATATATTTAATAACTGATGGACTCAGTTATATTTCTGGATTCAAATGAGGTATATTGTACTAACAGAAAATGTGCAATCTGCATTTAAACAAAATTTGACCGGTGCAAAAATATGGGCACCCTTATCATTTTCTTGATTTGAACACTCCTAACTACTTTTTACTGACTTCCTGAAGCACTAAATTGGTTTTGTAACCTCATTGAGCTTTGAACTTCATAGCCAGGTGTATCAAATCATGAGAAAAGGTATTTAAGGTGGCAACTTGCAAATAGTTCTCCTATTTGATTCTCCTATGAAGAGTGGCATCATGGGCTCCTCAAAACAACTCTCAAATGATCTGAAAACAAAGATTATTCAACATAGCTTTTCAGGGGAAGGATACAAAAAGTTGCCTCAGAGATTTATCCTATCAGTTTCCACTGTGAGGAACATAGTAAGGAAATGGAAGAACACAGGTACAGTTCTTGTTAAGCCCAGAAGTGGCAGGCCAAGAAAAATATCAGAAAGGCAGAGAAGAAGAATGGTGAGAACAGTCAAGGACAATCCACAGACCACCTCCAAAGACCTGCAGCATCATCTTGCTGCAGATAGTGTCACTGTGCATCGGTCAACAATACAGTGCACTTTGCACAAGGAGAAGCTGTATGGGAGAGTGATGCGAAAGAAGCCGTTTCTGCAAGCACGCCACAAACAGAGTCGCCTGAGGTATGCAAAAGCACATTTGAACAAGCCAGTTACATTTTGGAAGAAGGTCCTGTGGACTGATGAAACAAAGATTGAGTTGTTTGGTCATACAAAAAGGCGTTATGCATGGAGGCTAAAAAACACAGCATTCCAAGAAAAACACTTGCTACCCATAGTAAAATGTGGTGGAGGTTCCATCATGCTTTGGGGCTGTGTGGCTAATGCCGGCACCGGGAATCTTGTTAAAGTTGAGGGTTGCATGGATTCAACTCAGTATCAGCAGATTCTTGACAATAATGTGCAAGAATCAGTGACGAAGTTGAAGTTACGCAGGGGATGGATATTTCAGCAAGACAATGATCCAAAACACCGCTCCAAATCTACTCAGGCATTAATGCAGAGGAACAATTACAATGTTCTGGAATGGCCATCCCAGTCCCCAGACCTGAATATCATTGAACATCTGTGGGACGATTTGAAGCGGGCTGTCCATGCTCGGCGACCATCAAACTTAACTGAGCTGGAATTGTTTTGTAAACAGGAATGGTCACAAATACCTTCATCCAGGATCCAGGAACTTATTAATAGCTACAGGAAGCGACTAGAGGCTGTTATTTTTGCAAAAGGAGGATCTACGAAATATTAATCTCACTTTTATGTTGAAGTGCCCATACTTTCGCACCGGTCAAATTTTGTTTAAATGCAGATTGCACATTTTCTGTTAGTACAATATACCTCATTTGAATCCAGAAATATAACTGAGTCCATCAGTTATTAGATATATGAAACTGAAATAACTGTTGCAAAAACCAAAATTGTTATAAAGAAAAAAAGTTAACATTAATAGGGGTGCCCAAACTTTAACATATGACTGTACATACATACATAAATACCTAATGCTACAGCTAACACAAACATTCATCACAGCACACACAATAACTACGCATCCATCCAACCCAAATTTTTATTTTTTTTTTACAGTCTTCACAATCTGGTGCCCGCACAAGAGCGACTCCCAGGACATCCCAGCGTCGTCGAGGTGCTGGCTCTGGTGCCCCCCAGAGAGCATTGGAAGAGGCTCTAATCATAGACGTGGATGACCTCGTCCAGGCAGTGCAACCACGGGAGCCGCTGTGGAACATGGCAAACTGTTTACATGCCGACCAACCAACCACCCGACGGCTCTGGGATGAGATGTGTTTGGAGGTTGTAGAAAACTGGGAGGAGCTCGATGCGAGGGCCAGGGATTTTGGGCGTAAGTATTCCAATTTCAGTAACTTATATTCCAGCATGTGAAGTGTTGAATACTAACCACTTTTTTTTTTTTCCTTCACAGGTGACAGGGTTATCACACGGTGGAGGTCGCTCAGGGATCGCTTCAAGAGGGACTTCAACAAGGAGATGCAGGCCCCGAGTGGATCGGGAGGACGCAGGAGCACCCAGTATAAAAACTACAAAGCCCTGTGGTTCCTCCGGTCGACGATGGTGACCAGAAGGTAAATATTCCACACACCATTTCTGTAGTACAAATGTTTAACCAATTTTTTTTTCAGCAAAGTTAAATTAAATATCAATATATTAATTTTTTTTTTCTTTTTTTTAGCACCGTCTAAAGCACTCAGGAGCCTGCATCTGAGTTGCCTCCCTCTGGAGTGATCCCTTGTGAGACCGCCCCCGGTGACCACATCGAGGTATCCGACCCCTCTCTACCTTCCCACTTGTCTCGTCCCTCTATCCCCTCCACCAGCACTGGAGCAGCAATGCAGACTTCATCACATTAAGCTGCTGGTGACGACTTATAGTACCCTTTACCCCACCCCTCTTTCACTGCCGCAACATCTCGACCAACTTTTGGTTCTGGCCGGCAGCGTCTGAGAGGTCAGGAAAGGATGACCTTGTCTGACTGTTTGAGTCTGAACTCATCCGTCCAGCAGGGTTTCCACACTTATGGACAACAGTTATCTTCTGGGCTGACCATGACCAATCAAAGTATCATGGAACTCAGAAGATACATGGAACGGATGAATTCAGAGTCAAACCAGACGCCGAGACATATTTTTTTCAATCAGCTGTCCGGCAAATGGAAGGTTTAAGTACTCACCAGCAGATGCGTGTGATGTAAGCCTGTCACAATGCTCTAGTGGAGGTACTCTCTGAAGCATCACATCCTCCCCCTGTCCATCCTCCCTCTGTCCATCCTCCCTCTGTCCATCCTTCCACCATCCATCATCCTACCACCATCCATCCTCCTACCACTCCCTCTCCTTTCTCTAGTTCCCCATTCCATTCTTCCCAGTACCTTCCTTCCCCATTGCATTATACCCCAATGCCCTCACCATACCCACCCCCACACACACCTTCAATGTTCTCACAAACCTCGTCTGTCCATCAACTCCCATCCCAACCTCATGTTTTCAACCCCCCTTCCACTTCTGATCCTCACCAACTCCGTTCCCATTCCTCCACCCCCCCCTCAATGTGGTCAACCCTGTTAACCCCTCTGATAGTATCTCCACCCAACAATACCAGCATTTGTAATGCTTAAAAAATATTTATGTATTTTCTATAAAAAATATTTTAAAAAATTTCTTAAAAAAAACAAAATTTTCAAATATAAAGTTTTGAAAAAAAAATCCAAAATAAACAATTTCTTTTTTCAAAAGAACTTTATTGTGTAGTTTCTTTTTTTCCTTATTTCTTTGGTTTAAAGTACACCGGTGGTGTACAAGGTAAAAAAAAACACAACACTTTGGTAACATTTCAAAAGTACACCGGTGGTGTACAAGGTAAAAAAAAAAAAACACAACACTTGGTAACATTTCAAAAGTACACCGGTGGTGTACAAGGTAAAAAAACACAACACTTGGTAACATTTCAAAAGTACACCGGTGGTGTACAAGGTAAAAAAAACACACTGTTATTACCCACAATTGGTATAAAAAAAATCCAAAAAAAAATTATACCATGTCATCTTGCCAGTCAAGTTTTCCCTCTGGTGTCAGAAAATAATCTGCAAATGTGTCCCTCATTCTTGCCACTGACCAGTACTCCGAACAGTTGGCTGCTGATAATCCCACAAGGTGGTTTCAGAAAGATTTTCTTCCATGGAAACAGGTTCCTTTGAAAGTACAAAGTTGTGCAGGATGACACATGCCTTCACCACCTCTTCCACAGTCTCTGTTTTCATTTTTATTGCCGTTAACAGCACTCTCCATTTTGCAGTTAAAATCCCAAAAGCACACTCCACCACTCTTCGCGCTCTGGTCAATCGATAGTTAAAAAAAATTTTGCGGTGTGTCAATCCACGATTACCATATGGCTTAAGAAGGTGTTTGGACAGCTGAAATGCGTCGTCACCAGCGCACACAAATGGCATTGGTGGGCCTGTTGTTCCAGGGAGTGGTCTTGGAGGTGGGAAGTCAAAATTATCTCCATACAAACGATGGCCCATTGCGGACATCTTGAAGACCTGAGAATCATTTGAACGACCATATGCACCAATGTCCACGGCAATAAAATTGCATTTTGTGTCTGCAATGGCCATAAGTACAATTGAAAAAAATTTCTTGTAGTTGTAAAATTCTGATCCAGATCCAATGGGTTTCACAATCCTGATATGCTTCCCATCTACAGCACCAACGCAATTTGGAAACTGGCAGATTTGTTCAAAGTTGTCGGCAATCTCCAGCCACCTCTCCTGTGTTGGCTCTGGGATGTACTCCTCGTGTAGACAATCCCACAATGCCCGGCAGGTCTGTTGCACAATTCCAGATATAGTTGAAATCCCAAGGCGGAACTGGTAATGGAGGGAGGTGAATGATTCTCCAGTTGCCAGGAAACTTGTAAAAAAAGGGAAAAAAGTAAAATTAATACAAAATACAAGCCATAACATAACAATAAAAGCCTGCAGAATCTGAAACCTTTTAAAAAATAGATAACTTACCGAAGGGTCACCATCAAACGCTCCGCCGGTGAAATAGAGAATCGCATGTAGGTGTCCCTTCTCCGGATTTGTTCTCCAACACGCTCCACCAATATCTCGAACAAGTCCTGCCTCATGCGCACATTTAACTATGTCCGGGTTATCCTTCAATTCCAGGTATAGTGTAGAAAACACGTCACGGGTAAACCTCTGCGTATTTATCGGATGAATCCACTTCCGTCGTCTCCTGTGAAGCAGGATTCGCAGTCTTCTTTTCTCACTCTGCAGAGCAATAATTGCCAACCGATTGCAGTGAAGATCAAAGTCCACACAGAAGCTGTGAATACTCGCAATAACTCCTTCCATCGCTGCCACTAGCTCTAAAACCTTTCAAAGATATTGTATTACAACACCCTAGATATAGTTTTCCCTAGTTTCCAGGATCCAATCACATTTGGGAGCATTTTCCAAGAGCCAATCATACTTGGGAGCATCCAATTTTGGAGCTGTGGAAAAACGGATCCGCAAGAAAATGGGTCCAACAGATGGAAAAAACGGATGCCAGCGGATGGAAAGGATCCGCTTTTTGACGGATCCATACAAAAATCCGTATAGCGGATCCGTCAAAAAAACGGATCCGTACCATCAGCTGGCATCCGTTTTTACACATTTTTAGCGGATCCGCCATTTTCACTTTTTGGCGGATTTTGACTGATTTGAAAAAACTGATGTGTGAAACAGGCCTAAGCATTAATGATCCTAAATAAATTAAAAATAAAACATAGCGTATGAATCAATCTGTCCTGAAAGGAAAAGCATTAGATTGGGTCACCTTTCAAGCAAGATTTTTTTTTACATAAAAGGAAAGCATCTAAACGTCTTCAGAAGCTATTGATTGTTCCACTTCTTACCAACTTATTCAGTTTTGTGTCACACTGTGGCGGTCTTCGGTAAGGAAGGGGGCCTCAAATTGTCCCTGGAACGGGGACCCTAACTATCCCTGTCCTCGGGGTATTCTTGAAGGTAGAGAGGCCTGAGTCTCTGACCTTACTATGCTCCTCTTAAACCCTGATCTATTCCCTCCCCAACCCCACAAAATGTAAGGTAAACAAGACACAAAGACAAAACAGGGATAACTCTATCATACAAAAGCACTAACCAACAATAGGGAGGAGGATAGGGACAGGGAGGAATAAACTAAATGGGGACTGGGACCAGGAGATAAACACACACGTACTACAGCAAACCACAAATCACTACTACAACAATTCCACTCCAACCATTTACTATAGCTTTAGCACACAGCACAGGAAGACAAATCTTTCATCAGCAGGGACAAGAAGGTCTGACCAGTTTTTATAGAAAGAGGTAATGACCAGATCAGAAGCAGCTGAAATGTGTCATGCTGTAATACTAAGGGTTACTGCAGAGTAACACAAACTCCACTAGATGGCAGCAGAGTGGAGAATGAGCTAAATATCCTGCAATGAAGCAGACCAGCAGTAATACAGCGAAGCAACTACTAGGTGGCAGTGGAATAGTCAGAGAGCCGAGTCAATACCAGAGAATAACGCAGTACAAAGGGGAAATCCAAAACACAGAGTTAGAAGAGAGCAAAAGATCAGTACCAGTCAATAGCTGAGCTACCAGATGGGAGAGACAGGATCAGGTCAGGGAAGAGCTAAAGTCAAATACCGGGAACGAGGAAGGTCAACAGACACGGGTAGGGTCAGATGAACTCAGCAGGACAGATCAGGAACTCACCAGAGTCAGCTAAACACACCAAAGGCAAGTAATATAACTGGCACTGCACACAGGTTGCAGCACAGAGATATAGCAGACCAGACACTGGAACGAAGCAGGGATAATTAACCCCTGACTTGACCAGACCGGGAAAGGAGAGACAAGACAAAAACCGGGCCTGGATCATGACAAAATGGAGCTGTATGTTTCTGGCCAGCAAAGAAAGGTCGTTAACCTCTTTAGCACCAGAGGAAACTAAATCCATTTAATATGGGACACAAATCACATCATCTCTAAAGAAGACCTGCAATTCATTACCCTATGTAACCGTCTAACTCCAGGTCTTCCAGGGGGGATACGTGACACCCTCATGACATTTTGTAAGCATTTTCATAGATTCATAGTTGTTATGATAAAAATAGCTTGTTGTTATGTATGGTACTGAACCTTTTGTTCTCTAGTTGGAAGGTAGTCCCACTGTCTTTAGAGAGGAACTGACTTGAAACAGGTTTGCGCCCTGTTTTTTTAAGGCTATTTAGATACTGATACATTTTAATCAGGTCCCCCTTAGGCTGGTTTCACATTTGCGTTTTTTAGCGCTGGAAAAAAACGCATATGTGCGCATGCGTTTTTCCCCCTATATTTAACATGGGTGCGCATACCTGCGCGCTGGTAAGCGCATGTATGCGATTTTCATGCGCTGCGTTTTTTTGGGGTGTGCGTTTGTATTTTCCAGACGCAGCATGTTGCATTTTTTGGCCCTGC
>NW_027361797.1:36507500-36557500 GCF_039654945.1 Dendrobates tinctorius
CGTGCTCCGATGTTGGAATGCTATGTCTGGTGAGCTGGATTTGTATCCTGATTTATAGAAAATATGCCGCCTACTTCCTAAAGAGAAACAGAAGCTAGATGTAGAAAAAAGAACAGAAACAGCAAAGAGATAAACACTAGCTGAAAATGCAATGACTGATTTTAAACTGGAGCAGAATGGCTGAACATTGAATGAGAATGTCAGCAGGTGGACAGAATAAAAAAGCCGCACCTGAAAGATGATAGGGTGTCATGCACAGTGTAGGAAAGTCTAAGTGGAACACGAAGGCATGAGGGGAAGGAAGCCCAACACTAGGGAGTAAGGACCCCTAGGAAGATCTAAAATCACCCTGTCTGCCCTAAACATCCCTATATAGGCTCTTCTATTGCTGAGCAGGAACTTAATCACTGCCTGACCCTGGAAATAAGCCCTGCTTAGGAAAGGAGCTGGGATAGACAAACAAGGGGAACACTTATCTTGAGTAGACTCAGAAAGGTAACACATATGTCCTCCAACAGCACCAAAGAGGAGGATAGTCGACTGCTATAGTTCCAAGCCTCAACAGGGGAAAATGAAAATATCACCGGCAATTCCCAGAAGCAGACAGGAAGTCTATAAACACCCAGTCCAGGTGTGTCAATTAGAGCCGGGAGGAGGATGCCACTGGGTCCAAGAGTCAGAAGGACTAGCAAGGTGTCTGCAAAGCCAACTGCAGAGACCTTCTGCAGCCAGATGCTGTGTGACTGTCTGCAGCCTCTGATATACTGTATCACCTTCACATAGGGCAGACAAATGAAAATATCTGTGTTATGCTAAACAACAGAATAGCAGAACCTAAAGACCCAGAAAAAGGTGTGTCTGCTGTGGCTCAGCTGACAGAGAAGCTGACCACAAAACACAGGCTCAAGGGTTCAAACCCAGGAGCATGACACAGATAAAGGAGATTAACTCCAATACTGAATATAACATTTAAAGGGAATCTCTCACCAGTTTTTTGATACCTCATCTGAGAGCAGAATAATGTAGGAAAAGAGTCCATCCTTCCAATGATGTGTCACTTAGTTTACTGGGTGCAGCAGGTGTAACACAATGAGAGTTCTTAGATTTAGCATATAGCAGAGCTCAGAAATCTAGCCCCACCCAAACCACAGCTTTCTATGCACATTGTATATTCACAGTAGGCTGCTTATCAAAGAAGGGGGAATGGTCGGACCAGGGCTCATGTGCACTGTGGTTCAGGCAATGATAATCTCCTGGTGATAAAATCTGAATTGTAAGTAAATAAAAGCACACAGCCTAATAAATGACACATCCACAATTCAGTGTCTCAGCTCCTACCTCATGTTGCCCTCAGATTACATAGCAAAAGCCTATTGACATATTTTCTTTAAATGCAATAAATGTATTATCTTAATCCATGCTTCAAAATAGTATATCATACCAAAAATAACAGGGTACTGGTGCCGTATCAGAGTAAAGTAGAGGAATCAGTAGCACAGTGGCACAAAGTGTAAAGAGTAGGGCATCAGTTATATTTACCAATCTGGAGGGTCATTTCAAAATTCTTATTGAGATGCCTAATGTGCTTAAAGGGAACCTGACAGCTGATACATGCAGACACTAGCTGCATGATTACAGGCAAATATGCTTGATTCTGAAATGCCACATAATCGATAAATTATAAAGAATCGGTGCTTAAGATTTAAAGGGAATCTGTGAGTGGGTTTTTGCTAGATAATCTGAAGACAGCGTAAGGTAGGGGTTAAAACACTCAATTCAGAGATGTGTCATTTATCAATCTGTGTGCTATTGTTTACTTATAATAAAGATTTTATGACCAGGACTTATCACTGCTCGAACTACAGCAGCGCGAGAGACCTAGACCGACTCCGCCTCCTCCTGTCATAAGCAGCTCACTGTCAATATACAATGTACACAGAAAGCTTTCTTGTGGGCGGGGTTAGCTTTCTCAGCTCTGCTTCATGCTGCATAAAAGAACTCTGTGTCACAACTGCTGCATCCATTAAACTAAGAGATATATTGTTGGAATCCGGGTCTATTTTCCTACATGATGCTGCTCTCAGATGAGGTAGCAAAAACCTAGTGATAGATCGCCTTTAACTTTTCCTATCATGGCAAACGTTAATGCTTAGTTCATCAAAACATCAAATGATAAAAAAAATACATCAATGGCAAAATAATAACACTAGAAAGCAAGAAATCAGTCGCCAAAGACAGAAAATCAGTTTCTTAAAGTGAAGTACACAGTTCTTAACGCAATGGGGAAGCATAATCTTTACCATCAATGTTACTTTATCTCTTCAATTTACACTTTTCTGATCGTTAGCTTTAATTTCCTATAATTATAGATTTATTTTTCTTATGTAAAAAAATAATAATTCATACAACCCAATTAAGCAAATTTATGCAGATCATTTGAATCATGCACCAAAGCGTCTTATTATTGCCACAATTACATTATATGTTTTTATAGAGCCCCTAATAAAGAATTTGCATTTTCGATATAGGTATTAAAGTAAATTAAGCATTAAGGTTGCACTTGCACGTCTCCAAACAAACGATCCCCGTTATGTAGTACATAATAACCTAAGGAACAAAAGAGGATGCCGGCCACAGTTAACCAATCCCTATTAATCCATCCTAGTGGTAAAATGATGTTCCTTGGATGCTATTAGTATTTAAAAGGGTTAATTGACAGTCAAGCTAGACAGCCATCCTCAGATGTCCTTACCCTGTCACTTATCAAGATAAGATATTGTGAAGCACTATGAAATGAGAAGCGGTAATTACATGTCCTCCAGGCTGCATCTGGAAAGGAGAACCCCGGCGTGTCACAGACTACGTGATCGCAATGTAGTAGTTTACAAGGAAATCTCATTGATCCTGAATGCTGCAAACCATAAATCTCTGCCATTCTCAACGGTTTGTAACTAATGATGTAAATGGACTTGAGATCTCATTGTAGACCTCAAGAGAAAATATGAAGCGTTGATTCTCTTTCCCAACAATTGTGAGAGTATATGGCATAGTAGATGAGCACAGTATACGGTGATTGTGTGTATGCTTCTCTCGTTGACTTTTGTCAAGATGTTGAATGTTGGAACCGGCTTACATCAAATGCTTCGTGTACTCTTCTCCGAGCCTCAGAACGTCTTGTCTAATGCATCTTCTGTCTTCTTTGTATCTCCTTCACCTTGACAATTCTCGACTATCTAAGTTGTATATCTTATGGAAAAACATCTGTATCATTAGTCGTAAAATTTGTTAAGCTTAGACATAACCTCCAATTGGAAAAATATTCACTTTGGCACCATGAACCCTGTTTTATGGGACCTAGTAACCGCTAGCAAGCAATTTACTGTAGGGAGGCACAGCTCGATGGTTACACACTCATGGAGCTACGTACAGTGGCTTTAAAGGAAATCTGTCAGCAGGTTTTGTGATATAATCTGAGAGTGTAGGGAGATGTAATGGGCTGGTGGTGTTCCTCTTGTATCAGGGCCATTACTTTTGGGATTGTCACCATTGTTGCCGGTGGAAGGACTTTCTGACTTAAAGAGACCTTTGGACCTGACTGCAGGTAGCGGGTCTGAAATAAAAGGAACGGGGAGTACGGAGCTGGAGTATGGGGCTTTTGGCGGGAAGACAGCGTGTGCGACGGGAGAAGGTTGCCTCCCTCTCAGCAGACCTGCTCCAGCATTCAAGCCCACTTTCCACTTTGCATTCCCCGCGCATACAGACTGTTTAGTTCCAGAGACCACTACTCTTGTCATCCCTGAGATGACTAGTCCAAACCATTCCTCACCGCTGACTATTTCAGACCCGCGACACGGGACTCAATAGACAGTGCACGTTGAAGGCGTTAGCGTGACCACGGCCATCATTCCGGGACTGAGCTCACCAACCGCGGGGCCGCAGATTATCACTCGGGCAGCACCTTGTTCCAGAACCACAAGACTACTCATGAGGAGACCGGAATACGTTGCTACCGTTAAGAGACAGTGCTTCACTTTCCTCCGGGACCAGTTCGGGAACTTTGCGTGTCACCTACAACGCCACCGTGGGATCTTCCAGCCTCCACCGTCCAGGAACCGAGACTGATAAGTTAACTCTTACTATTACTCTATTGTGGTATATTACTTGTAAAACTTTATTTCTCCCTGCGTGAAGTAATCACTGTTATTGCTATTCCTTATAAAATACCAGTTAACCCTTGGACTGCCTCCTGCTTATCACTGCATCCCGTATTCCTGCTAGCATCCTACAAGAGCAGCATGATGTAGGAGCAAAGACCCCGATTCCAGTGATGTATCACTTACTGGGCTGCTTACTATAGTTTTGATAAAATCAGTTTTCTCTGCTGCAGATCTGGATGTTAAACCCTGTATAACCCAGCCCACACCACTGACTGACAGCTTTCTGTATACGCTATGCATAGGCAGAAAGCAGATTGTAAGCTCTCACGAACAGTGTCGTCCTATTTTGCTTTAATTATTGTATTATTTTTAAAGTTGTTACTTATGACTTTTGTAGGAACTGTTAAGCTGTAAAGCGCTGCGGAACTTGTTGGCGCTATATAAATAAAGATTATTATTATTATTATTATTATTATTATTAAAGCAGCCAATCAGTAATGGAAGCAGGTCACAAGGGGCCGTCACACCGAATATTGATTTGATTTATCTTTCTCTTATGTTCATTCACTTTGCATTTTCTTGCTGCGGAGTCCATAGGAGGCAAAGTTTCAAAATTTGGAATTAGGTGTAAAAACGATTTTTAGCTCAGATGATGTCCAATTCATTGAACGTTACTCTAAAAACCATTCATCAAAACGTGAACACAACCTTTTGGAAACTTAATTTCTTTTTTTCGGGTATCCTTGTGAAACTAGGATGCTTACATCTTACATACAAGCCATCAATGATCTTTATATAGATCTCTGCGCCTCCTATAAAGATACCAATAATAAGGCCATGACGCTTCCCATATCAAAGTAAAGTGTCATATGTTATATGGGGCTCATTACACACTGCCCTAATTTGCTGTGTCTTACTCTAAAATTGGGTTATCTTAAGGAGTTCATAGCATTAATCCCCTCTCTGGGGACAGAGCACAGTGATTAGGTATCCGCCGGTGCCAATGACCGTAAGAAGATAACCAGAAAAATGACCCTATATGAAGCATGCAGTTATTTCCACGATGAAGTACTTACAAGGACTTAAACCAGCAATATGCCTTCATTGCAGATTTCATTCCAATCGTCAAGACTGGCATAATGGGTTGAATAGTTTAGAGCCAATTATACAAACCTTTAGGCAACGATTATTGTTTGTTTGGTATATGTAGCCTAAAAAGCGCTAATTTATGTTATTCTCAAGGTCATCAAGTCCATGTGTAATAGAACCTTGTCAATGCTTGTATATTGCGGGTCCCAAACAAGAAGAGATCCATAGTTGTGATACAATTATGGGTGTTCAGGAAGGGAACTGAGGCGAAGCTGGAAGGAAAGTTCCAGGGACGCCGGTAGCGCATACCTCCTGAAATTGCAATAATTGGGCAAAAAAGGGGGGGAATGTGAGAGAACATATTCCATTTTATCTTTGAGTATACATCGTCTCATGACTTTTGTTTCACAGTGATTAAATATTGGTGATCAAACACCGCTGTGCAGAGAAGACGTTTCACATTTCTGTTCATACTCTAAATTTCTATTAGATGACTATGGTGATTAAAGATGCAGGGAGGGTTTTATCTTTCAGAAAAGGTTTTTTTATATAAACTTGGCCTGTACATAAATAAAGCAGAAATCAGCCTTTGTACATTATTCAAAGGTTGTACTGTCCGATTTTATGAGCGCTTGTAACCATATCTTGATATTTGGAGTTCAAAAGGCAATAGAAGAGAATTGATTTCACTCCAAGCACCAATTCCTTTTATTAAAGAGTATTCAACCAAAACCTCCTAAAGAGTCAGTCAACATAACGGCGGAGACAAAGTCCCCCCTTTGGACTCCGTTTGACTTCCGTTCCAGCTTTGTCCATCTCTTTAGGCAGACAGAATAACATGCTAGACGACACTTTTGAGATCACCTTAAAAGAAAGACTCCATCAGAATGGAGGCCAAGTAGAGTCCAAAGTGACGCCGCATAGCACATTATACTGTATGGCTCCGTTGTGGGAGGTGACAGAGTTTTCGTCTGAATGAGATTTCATTCTAAGGCCCTCACTGCAAGATTCCCACACAGATTACAGCTGATATGTAAGAGCCACGTTACACATAGCGAGATTGTTAGCGAGATCGCTGAAAAGTCACCGATTTTGTGACGCAACAGCGACCTCACCAGTGATCTCGCTACGTGTGACACATAGCGGCGACCAGCCCCCCCGCTGGATATCGCTGATCATGCTCGAATGTCCCTGGCCATTTTCTGATCATTGGCATCCCACTGGCCAGCATGCATCGCTGTGTTTGACGATGACGACCGATCTAGTTAGTGACGCAGAACACATGGACGCAGGCGTGAGTCGTCAGAATAGCTGCTGTGTGACAAGGTCCCAATGAACGCCGAGGTCGTTATACGGATCGCCGCATCGTTGCTGCGTCATTGAGTAGATGATCTGCCTGTTTGGCAGCTCACCAGCGATCATGTAGCGACGCACCAGCGATCCTTACCAGGTCGCATCATTGTCGGGATTGCTTGTGCGTTGCTTAGTGTAACGGCACCCTAAGGCATCCATCAACAAATCCCCAGTGATCAGATCATCATTGAGCACTCTTTTAACAATAAAAGAGATTATGCCCACAGAATAGTCAATTTAAAATGTTGCTGCAATTATTTTTTACTGTTTTACGAGCACCTGGATACTCAATTTAATATCTGTAGTCATTTAAAGAAAACATCCTCAGTAGAGTTGAGCGACTTTGGTCGGATCGGGTTTCATGAAACAAAATTTGTTTCAGATGAAACCGGTCCGACTAGGGCAAAAAAAGTCGGAGTTTCGTCTGAAACCCAACCCCAATGCAAGTCAATGGGGAATAAAAGTCGTCATTGAGTGGATGAATGTCATCCGCTCAATGCCGACTTTTATTTCCCATTGACTTGCATTGGGGTCGGGTTTCGGACGAAACTCCGACTTTTTTTGCCCTAGTCGGACTGTTATGGAAATATATATATGTATTTCAAATAGATCTCACTTGCCTGCTATAGGCTATATACTCATGTACTCTTATATAGGCTATATACTGCTATATACTCATATATACTGCACACAGATACATATTCACAGTTTGAACCTTATAACTAGTTGGGGGAAATAACCTGCTACCCAGTCATCTCATTGTCTTGTGACTTGAGAAATATCTAGCAGACATAGGGAATGAGGAACTTAGGCCAGGTGGTCCGGCCGATATTGGAGACTTGCTGACAAGTGCAAGACTCCGGACAGTAAATCACGTGGTGTCTAAATAACCCCAGGTCGGACACCCATATATGTTCATGCATTTAAACTGACCAATTAGCTAAGAAGTAAAGCCTTTATGTTAATGAGTAACCACTCTTTTATACGAACTGATAAAAGACCATGAATATGAATAAAGTTTCCAGAGTTCTGCTGGAATTAGTTGTTGCTAACTAAGTGTAGCTTCCTCTTTTCCTTTGAGCGCTCAATAAGACTCTGTCTAATCAGGACAGGCCACAGTACGCACAGGGGTAAATCTACCCAAATCAAAAATAAATCCATGTCAAGTGGCGCCCAACGAGGCCGTGGACGAAAACGCACGGGGATCCTGCTGACCGGAGAGGACAGAGGTGCCGGCCAAGGTCTTGGCTCATGGGAACGGAGATTTGCGCAACTCCATAAGTAAGGTAAGAAAATCTAGTTATCTTACCTGAATGTTCCCTGTGCCCAGTCAAGGTCAGCAACTCTAGCCGGTCAGTGTGGTCACCAAACCCAGGTAGAGTTAAAAAGTCCACGCGCATATCCAAACCCTGGGAAAAGCTAAGTGTCTACTGTGGTCCTGTGTGTCTAAGATCCGGGTGGGAGAGTTGGTGGGAAATTGTGACAGATTTGTGTTTATGGTTGATGGTAGACCGATAACGGGGGAGTTTGTCCCACTCAGATAGGTCCTCACAAATACACCTGGAAACAGGGGGAGGACAGGTGAAGCCTTGCCCAGGGACAGGTGGTGGGGGCCTTACAGAGATATCACAAGGCAAATCTCACATCAAGCTATCACAACAAACACCCGTGCACAGGAAGGGACAACAGCGCCCACGCCAGGCCAAGCGGTGGTGTTAGCTTAGGGGAGATATTGCGAGCCAAACCACTTAACAGGTTGCCACCAACACACCTGGTCACAGGGAAGGACAGGAGAAGCCGGCCCGGGTATCAGGTGGTGGCAACATAGTGGGAGTTATCACATTACTGATACTGACGAGACAGTCAGGACGTACGGTACAGCGTGTTAACATTCCCGGGTCACCAGCGCAGTGCACCCAGTGTGGTTGGCAGCTATCGGTTACCAGCAGCTGTTTCACATACGCGTCACAAGACAAGGGCTTTCGATCTCTCTCCCCGGACGTCTATATGTGAATTCATTGCAGGTTTCCGCGAAGATCTGAAGCAGAAAGTGTTTTTTTTTCCTTTTGTCTTGTAAACTTCCTCTTTTGCCTACAGGGTGTACCCCTGATATATATTTTTTCATATTGTTATATTTTGGACTCTGCTTTTCCCTATTTTATGTTTTATTCTGTACTTTGGTAGTGGTTTTTGTTACTGTAGTATGAAAATTTTCAGGAAAGCTGGGTCATTTTGAGTATACCACCATAGTCACAGTCTGTTTTTTTTTTGGTTTTCCATTGTTCTCAGATTTTACAGAGATGCAGGGATAAAAAGAGGAAGTTGGGTGCCTGCATTCTGCATTAACCCTTTTATTATTGGAAGTGTACTCGTATTTGTTTTTTTATTTTTCTAAGTGGTTTTTCCCTTTTTTATCTCTTTTTAGTTTTCTTCCACTTTTTGTGACATTTTATCAGTTTTTTAGGTTTAGTTTTCACTTCTTTCATTCAGTTTTGTTAAAAAGAGAGTTTTTACCTGTGTTGGGGTATTCACTAAATATTCTTGTTTTTCTCCCTTTTAAGCAGGTTAAAAGGGGTTGCAAAGTGTTTAAAGTTTTAATCACCTTTTTCAGTTTTAAAACAGATATAGCAACGCCTCCATTCGGAGACCAGAATGTTTTTTTCTTTTGCAAGAACAGTTTTTTCCTTTAAGCTGTAGAATGACATGATGTATTGAAAAAAAAAGGGAAGTAGCTAGTTGAGCTCAATTACTGTCTGCATTTTGTTAAAGTGACAGAGGATTTTAACAGCGCAGAAGGTGATAGCAGATAGTGTGAACAAGAAAGGATTGTTTTTTTTACGTGTACGAAAAGTGTTTTCAGCGGCATACTAATCTGTGCCGTCTGAGAAGGACCACAGGTCTAAGAATGCCTTCCGTGACGGCAGGGGGGAGAAGCAGTCCGCCCCCCATCTTCTCTCTCCTCACTCTTCACTCCTCCCATCTCTCTCCTCCCTCTATCTCTGCTATTCTCACAATCTCCTCCCCTCTCTCATCTATCTCTCCTCCTATCCCTCCTCCTCCTCCTTTTCTCTCTCCTATCTCTCCTCCCTCTCCATCTTCATCACCAACGCCCACCTCTAATCCCTCTCCTTTTCCCTCCTCCTTGTCTTCACATCTCCTCCCTTTTTGTCTCCTCCCCACTCTCCTCCACTATCTCTCACTTCTCCTCCTATTCCAAATCTTTCCTCCACCCTTCCCTCTCTTTCTTTTCCTCTCCCACCTCTCAGTTCATCGTCACCTGCTGGCCCAGTGCCAGATCTAGACAATGAGGTGTCCCTAGTTCCACAGGGCACTCTCTCTAAAGAGACAGTTATGACACCGGGAGAAGAAAGTGAATCACCCCCCACACACATGATAACACAGGTGCCCTCTCAATACAACAGATAGCAGAAGGGAGGAGTGGGCCATCAGACACTGCACTTGCTGAGACTGAAGATCCTATGTGCCACACGGAGCTCCAGTCTCAGGGGGGGAAGTACACACACACAGAAAGACAAATCACACAGTGGCACAGTTCCTCCTCTGATGAACATGAAGAGGAGATTATGCTGCATAGTAGGCAGGGCAGATAGAGCCAGAACTCTTACACTATGTGCCCTTCACCCCTAGTCAGGTGTTCAGTATTTTAAGAAATCTGCCAGACCCAATTATGGACCCCATGCCATTTTACTGAAGAATGCAGCAGAGCCAGCAGACATATGCTGCAACCTGGAGTGATCTCTGGTCCATAATGGAGATTAAAGCAGGTGAAACACTCTGGCCAATCATGAAGGAACATTTCAAGCTTCCATCAGAATTAGATGTGCATTCCTGGGAATCAGGATCAAAGCTAATTGAACAGCTTAGAGAGTGGGCCAACGCCAGACAAGCACTCAGCCTGCATAACATGAGACAAGCCGAGACAGAGTCTCTAGACAGGTTTCATGGCAGAGTGAGGCAAGTATTCCAAGGTTTAGACTTCACCATTCATGATCAGACACACGGACAGATGTTGGCACAGTCCTTTGTGCATGGACTAAGAGAACCAATCAAGAGACTGCTGATAGTGGCCAGGCCTGAGTACAGGACAATAGCAGTAGATGTCCTGCTTACAGTAGCCAGAAGAATTGAGTCTCTCCCAGGAGTACGGAGGACAGGCCCGCCCGTGATGGCCACTGACGTGGAGGAGCAACCACCCTGCAGAGACAGAAGACCTGTCAGGTGTTTCAACTGTGGCAACCTTGGCCATTTCCGGAACCGGTGCACAGCACCCCGGCAACCCAGGTCATCACGCAGAGGAATAGGCCAAGAAAGAAACAGAGAAGACAATGAAGAACCCTGTCCATAGGACAGAGGCAAACCAGGTCCGCCAGACGTCACGCCCCTGACATGTGAAACCCCATCAGCAGACCCAATACCTCAAATCACTGGGGGCTGTCATATCTTTCCTTGTGGACACTGGTGCAGTCAGAAGTGAAAATCCCCAACCCCACCAGTCTATCAGAACACTCTGTGTCTTGTATGGGGATTAAAGGTCAAGACAGACGTTCCCCAGCTTGCAAGCCCCTGAGCATGAGGACACTGCCAGGACACTCCATCCTGTTCCAGTTTACGGTGGAGACCTGCCCACCCCACCTGATGAGCGCAGACCTACTGCAGGAACTGAAGGTGACCAAAGTGTCCCATGAAGATGTGACCTTGACCTCTTCTCCACCTCAGACCCAAGAAGAATCAATCATGCTGGTGGCCCTACAAGAGCCTCGCTCGAACAACCGGTGCAAGCCTACCCAAGGAGGTGCTGGACATAGCACCCAGAAGCCTATGGCCCAAGGGAGACTTCAAGACTTCAAGTTGCGCCAGTGCGGGTGTCACTCAAGTCTACAACCCCGGACGCTCCGAAGGCCCAGCATCCGCAGCTCATCACCCAGAGCTAAACTGCCTCTGACCAACTGGAGGTCTAAGTGGAACTGCTGTTCAAGAAACGGCCTAAGAACTTTGGCATGGGCCAGGAAAACTCTCAACCCAGAGGGACCACACCCGCTTCGTGAAATGGCTGCACTGCTTCCAGTTCCAGCGCCAGAGGATCATCTTGGACAAGATTCTGAAGTTGCTCCCTGAAGTTAATCCAGGCCCTGGACCAGAAGACAGCCACTCAGCTCCTCAAATTGGATAACAAGACGCTGACCTGAAATCAAGCTGGGTGATAGGAACTGCTGGTGGCTGGTAAAGATGCCCCAGCAAAAAGACCCCCTGTGAGAGCAAGAAAGCTCAGCTCAACGTCACCTCTGACGAAAAATAAGGACCCCAGCAAACGGTTTGGTTTCCTGCCAGCCCTGTGCCAGAAGATGGAGGTCACTCACGGCACTGTGAAGAGCAAGGCCAGATTGAGCCGCCTCACCCACGGGAATCATCATGCGGTCCCAGCTTCTCTCGATCAAGAGGAAGACTGTGAAAGGAGAACCAGATCATATTGAATGGTGCATAACCTGAGGACTGTGAGCGAAGCAACCGTGTTTGAAACCCCAGTTGTGCCAGATCTGCACACTCTGCTGACAAACGTGCCTGCCACAGCAAAGTCGCTCACGGCAATGGATCTGCGAAGCCCCCCTCAATGTTCCCTCTTACCTGAACGACCAGTTCCTGAAAACGCACAAGGGGGGTGGGGAACAAATGGACAGTGAGGCCCAAGAGGGCCCAGAACAGCCTTTCACAGCTCGCCAGAGCATTGTTCTCCATCCCCGTCAACTGGATTGCGGAGCATGCAGAAGTCATCGACACAGCTACCTGCACAGCGTTTTCCATGTCTCCTCTACTCTGCCTGACGGAGCAGCAACGTAAGTTCTGCAAAACAGAGTCCAGTGGTGTCAAAAGCTAGTTCCTGAAGACACCGTATCGCCCACTGGATGAAACACTTGACAGATGACCGGAAGACCGCGGAGGAGAAGATGGCTCCCTCAACAACTCCGAAGATGCATGCCTTCCTTAGTCTAGTCTCATACTGCAGAACTTGGATCCCTGGTGCTCCAGACTTAATGCAGCCTCTGTACAATTGCATCAAAGCATTGAAACCTTCATCTCGTACAGGAAACTGAAAGACTTCATAGTCTCTGCGCCAACTCTAGGCCTCCCTGACTACGAGAAGCCATCCCGTCCTGACCAAAACGGAAAAAGAAGGACCAAGATGGAGAAGGTCATGCTACTGGCCAGGCTTAAAACAGACCCAAGGAGGCAAACCAGAGGCCTCTAGACTACCTCTCAGCCGGCCTGGATCCAGTTGCAAGGGGGGGGCCGCCTGACAAGGCTGCTCTCCACCACTCTTCAGAGCTCTCAGCCGTTACCTGTCTCTACTCCTACTCCCAAGGAGGGATGCGGATACGGACCCTCGGATGAAAAATCTGCAGGATACCGTACATGGCTCCAGTCTTGCAAATGATGAAGGAAAGTTCCACACGGGATGTGCAGCGACCAGCAATCAAGAAATTCTATGGTCCAGAAGGTTGTCAGCCCAAGAGCCCAAGAAACGGAGTTGATAGAGCTGACGAAAAGACCTGCCAGATTGCGAAGAGCAAAAACTTCCAGGTACTCGCATGACATGGCACCCGACTTCGGACCCATCTGGGCTGCAAGAAACTTCATCACAGCAAGCGGATCGACCGTGAAGCACCATGGAGCCATCAGAGACCTGCTGGACGCTCTTCAACTACTAAAAGTGGTGGCAGTGCTGAAGGCCAAGGCACACGGAAAACTGAACACAGTAGAGACACGGGGCATCAACAGTAGACGTGGCAGCCAAAGAAGCAGCCAGAGGAAGGCAATATGGAAAATGGGAGAGGTCGTAGAGCCGGATGGCTACTACATGACGACTGAAGACGAGAAAACCTGGCAAACAGAAGTCAATGGGAAAACCGTTGAAGATGCCATCTCTGAATTGGACAGAAGTGCTGCCTCCTCCTCCACCAGCCAACAAGCTGAATCACTTCCAGGATGAAGACTCTGACGTGGATATAAATTCTGAGGCAGAAGAATGGTGCCCACCTTTACCAGAAAGGACGTATTTGATGGAGAACATTCCAGAAGATTGTCCTCCAGCACCCTCTCCTGGGGAAGCTTCTTCTCCAGCACAGTCCTACGATCGGCAGTCCACGGCAACACTCCCCGAGACGAGCTGCATGAGTCCGAAGGCATACCAAGGCTACAACAGACTCTGCAAAGAGTCCCAAGTCCTCCTCTGACACAGTCTAACCCAAGTCTTCATACAGAGGGAGGCGCGGACAGAGACGAAACCTCAGCTAAAATCCCACAATCAGCTCAGAGAATGTCAATTACCACAACCCAGTCACTAAACCTGACAAAATGACTTCCTGAAACCTGTACAAGAAGTAACAGGATCAGACTCGGAAGGAGGAGAAGGAAAGCTGGATGCTGAAGGCCAAAAGCACTGGGCTCCAAGAAACCGTCTACATCAAAAACGTCTACCTCAAGACAGATCCAGTCTATCTCAAAGTGTGTACCCTATGGTGGTTCAATGGGCACATGGCCCCCACACAGAATTGAAGACACAGATGAATGACCTGATTGGACTCAACTCACACCTCAACAGTGAAGATTCCCAGTAGCTGTTCAGCCACCGACAAATTTAACATCGGACAAGCGGGAAAAGTTCCCCCACATCGTCTGGCCTGAAAACTTCCCAGTAAGGAACCAGTTGGCGAAGACTACTGCAAAGAAGCTACTCTCAAAAATAGTGTGCAGATATGGGGTTTCCAGAAGCAATAGCAAGTGATCAGGGACCCGCATACACAGCAAACCTAACACAAGAGACCTGATCAGCAGTAGGGTCAGACTTAGGCCTACACACTACTCACCATCCCACACCATAGATTAGGTGGGACACTTAAGAGCAGCATGCTAAAAAATTTGCCCAAGAGACAGACAAACCCTGGCATTAGACACTCCCGTAGGCTCAGAAAAAAGCTGTCACCAATATGAGACTTTATTTGAGTAAAAAACCCAGTTTAGGGGTATTCTTTACTTAGCAGTTGACTATGCAATATGATACTTTGTCTGCATGTGTAATTGAATTTATCAAGAATCTTGCTAATGTCCATTTTCGAGTTTTCTCCTTCATTGCCAGGTCCAGATTCGGTGCCTGGTATGCACGTCCTGAAGTCAGGAGACTGCTGAGTGTTGGTGAAAAAAGTCTGTAAAGAGAAGCACTCGATCCCAGATCTGATGGCCCTTCTCCAAGTGCTGACGCCACCGACCTGGAGGGAAACCCCACCTGGATCCACGCATCGCATTGCAGGAAAAGGCCTTCATACCAGAAGATACACCGGAGCTGGAATGATGCTGTGGATGACCTCCCTGACTGAATAAATTACCTACCTGATGGAGAATACACATGCACTGACTGCATAGACTGCTAACTAAGAGACTTTGATTACATTGCACCACACCCCCTTTAGGGACAGATCTCCTGACTGCCCATTTGCGAAAAGTCTGTACAGAGGAGGATGTATGCACTAGGCATATGTCAGTCCATTGGCAGCATAAAAGAGTTGCAGCGCTTTGGGCCAGGAGCAGGATTTTAGGGCAAGTGTTATCTAAGGGGGATTGTTATGGAAATATATATGTATTTCATATAGATCTCACTTGCCTGTTATAGGCTATATACTCATGTACTCTTATATAGGCTATATATTGCTATATACTCATATATACTGCACACAGATACATATTCACAGTTTGAACCTTATAACTAGTTGGTGGAAATAACCTGCTACCCAGTCATCTCATTGTCTTGTGACTTGAGAAATATCTAGCAGACATAGGGAATGAGGAACTTAGGCAAGGTGGTCCGGCTGATATTGGAGACTTGCTGACAAGTGCAAGACTCCGGACAGTAAATCACGTGGTGTCTAAATAACCCCAGGTCGGACACCCATATACAGTGGGGCAAAAAGTATTTAGTCAGTCAGCAATAGTGCAAGTTCCACCACTTAAAAAGATGAGAGGCGTCTGTAATTTACATCATAGGTAGACCTCAACTATGGGAGACAAACTGAGAAAAAAAAATCCCGAAAATCACATTGTCTGGTTTTTTTCCTTTTATTTGCATATTATGGTGGAAAATAAGTATTTGGTCAGAAACAAAATTTCATCTCAATACTTTGTGATATATCCTTTGTTGGCAATGACAGAGGTCAAACGTTTTCTGTAAGTCTTCACAAGGTTGCCACACACTGTTGTTGGTATGTTGGCCCATTCCTCCATGCAGATCTCCTCTAGAGCAGTGATGTTTTTGGCTTTTCGCTTGGCAACACGGACTTTCAACTCCCTCCAAAGTTTTTCTATAGGGTTGAGATCTGGAGACTGGCTAGGCCACTCCAGGACCTTGAAATGCTTCTTACGAAGCCACTCCTCCGTTGCCCTGGCGGTGTGCTTTGGATCATTGTCATGTTGAAAGATCCAGCCACGTTTCATCATCAATGCCCTTGCTGATGGAAAAAGGTTTGCACTCAAAATCTCATGATACATGGCCCCATTCATTCTTTCATGTACCCGGATCAGTCGTCCTGGCCCCTTTGCAGAGAAACAACCCCAAAGCATGATGTTTCCACCACCATGCTTTACAGTAGGTATGGTGTTTGATGGATGCAACTCAGTATTCTTTTTCCTCCAAACACGACAAGTTGTGTTTCTACCAAACAGTTCCAGTTTGGTTTCATCAGACCATAGGATATTCTCCCAAAACTCCTCTGGATCATCCAAATGCTCTCTAGCCAACTTCAGACGGGCCCGGACATGTACAGGCTTAAGCAGTGGGACACGTCTGGCACTGCAGGACCTGAGTCCATGGTGGCGTAGTGTGTTACTTATGGTAGGCCTTGTTACATTGGTCCCAGCTCTCTGCAGTTCATTCACTAGGTCCTCCCGCGTGGTTCTGGGATTTTTGCTCACCGTTCTTGTGATCATTCTGACCCCACGGGGTGGGATTTTGCGTGGAGCACCAGATCGAGGGAGATTATCAGTGGTCTTGTATGTCTTCCATTTTCTAATTATTGCTCCCACAGTTGATTTCTTCACTCCAAGCTGGTTGGCTATTGCAGATTCAGTCTTCCCAGCCTGGTGCAGGGCTACAGTTTTGTTTCTGGTGTCCTTTGACAGCTCTTTGGTCTTCACTATAGTGGAGTTTGGAGTCAGACTGTTTGAGGGTGTGCACAGGTGTCTTTTTATACTGATAACAAGTTTAAACAGGTGCCATTACTACAGGTAATGAGTGGAGGAAAGAGGAGACTCTTAAAGAAGAAGTTACAGGTCTGTGAGAGCCAGAAATCTTGATTGCTTGTTTCTGACCAAATACTTATTTTCCACCATAATATGCAAATAAAATGAAAAAAAAACAGACAATGTGATTTTCTGGATTTTTTTTTCTCAGTTTGTCTCCCATAGTTGAGGTCTACCTATGATGTAAATTACAGACGCCTCTCATCTTTTTAAGTGGTGGAACTTGCACTATTGCTGACTGACTAAATACTTTTTTGCCCCACTGTATGTTCATGCATTTAAACTGACCAATTAGCTAAGAAGTAAAGCCTTTATGTTAATGAGTAACCACTCCTTTATGCGAACTGATAAAAGACCATGAATATGAATAAAGTTTCCAGAGTTCTGCTGGAATGAGTTGTTGCTAACTAAGTGTAGCTTCCTCTTTTCCTTTGAGCGCTCAATAAGACTCTGTCTAATCAGGACAGGTCACAGTACGCACAGGGGTAAATCTACCCAAATCAAAAATAAATCCATGTCAGGACCAGTTTCATCTGAAACAAATTTTGTTTCATGGCCAAAGTCGCTCAACTCTAATCCTCAGTAGAGTTGAGCGAAACAGGTCGGTCAGATTCAAAAGTCGCCGACTTTCGCCAAAGTCGGGTTTCATGAAACGATACCCAACCACAGTGTGAAGTCGGCCATGCGGTCGGCGACCCAAGCGCCAAAGTCGGGTTTCGCCGAATGCTTGCACGTAACTTTTTTCAGCCAATGAGAGAAGCGGAGCATAGCATAGCGGGAGCGTAGCTGGAGTGGGAGTGGGAGAGAGAGAGAGAGCGAGAGGGAGAGAGAGAAGAGAGAGAGGAGAGAGAGATTTCGCCGCCTCTAGGGTTAAAATTCATGCCAGGTGTGTTTACAGTCCTCCACTCACTGCCAACTTTTCTCCCCATTGACTTGCATTGGGTTTCGTGTTTCACGACTTTTCCCGACTTTTCCCTATAGTCGGCCGAATTCGTTCGACTCGACTTTTGAGAAAGTTGGGTTTCATGAAACCCGACTCAACCCTAAAAAAGGCAAAGTCGCTCATCTCTAATCCTCAGACTTTTTGCCTTTCTATTTTGCTTTAATTTTTCTTGTTCCACATTTCTGCATATTTTTTTTCTCTGTATTTCAGAAGGACAGAACATATCAGTAATTTCAGCTTTCTTTCTGTAATCCACTTGTATCAGAAATAAGTTCTTTAATTAAAATAATTACATTTATGTGAGACTGTTATTGCAGTGGCTCTGATGTTCTGGACGTGGTACTCTCATGATTTTCACCATCATAACAACATTAGATTCTTCACCGGGAGAGACTTCAAAGCAAGAATGCCGAGCTTAAACCACACTGAATTATCGAAGATTAGAAAGGATGGATAGAAATATAGATAGATAATAGATAGATAGATGATAGATAATAGATAGATGTTAGATAATAAAAGATAGATAGATAGATAGATAGATAGATAGATAGATAGATAGATAGATAGATACATTAGTTTATACCATGGGTCCTCAAACTACGGCCCACGGGCCACATGCGGCCCGCGAAGCACTTTTATCCGGCCCCTGGCCAGGCCGACATTAAACTGCACTGATTACAGGGCCGACGGGCCCTGTAATCGCAGGCGGGACGAGGCGCCGAGGAAAGGCGTTGCACAGCCCTCAGTATGCAGCAGAGACCACACAGGCGACATGATTATCATCACGCGGCCTGATGACGTCACGCCGCCTGTGCCTGTGCTGGAAGAAGACGAAGGTGAGCGGGCGCCTCTTCAGAGCAGCAGGAGACATAGGTGAGTACTGTTTTCTTTTTTTCTTTTTAACTCCGGGTCCTATTGGGGACCTGTGCTGCATAATGGGGACCTGTGCTGCCTTTTGGGGACCTGTGCTGCGTATTGGGGACATGTTCCTGCCTATTTGGGACCTGTGCTACCTACTGGGGACCTGTGCTACCTTTTGGGGACCTGTTACAGTACGTATAGGGGACATGTTCCTGCCTATTTGGGACATGTGCTGCCTACTGGGGACCTGTGCTACCTTTTGGGGACCTATGCTACGTATTGGGGACATGTTCCTGCCTATTTGGGACCTGTGCTGCCTACTGGGGACCTGTGCTACCTTTTGGGGACCTGTGCTACGTATTGGGGACATGTTCCTGCCTATTTGGGACCTGTGCTACCAACTGGGGACATTTACATGCCTATTGGGGATCTGTGCTACCTTTTGGGGACCTGTGCAACCTGTTGGGGACATTTACCTGCCTATTAGGGACCTGTGCTACCTATTGGGGACCTGTACCTGCCTATTAGGGACCTGTGCTGCCTATTGGGGACCTGTACCTGCCTATTGGGGACCTGTACCTGCCTATTGGGGACCTGTGCTGCCTATTGGCGACCTGTGCTGCCTATTGGTGACCGGTGCTGCCTATTGGGGACCTGTGCTACATATTGAGCACATTTTCCTGCCTATTGGGGACCTGTGCTGCCTATTGGGGAACTGTGCTGCCTATTGGGGAACTGTGCTGCCTATTGGGAACCTGTGCTGCCTAATGGGGACCTGTGCTACCTATTGGGGACATTTACCTGCCTATTAGGGACCTGTGTTGCCTATTGGGGATCTGTGCTACCTATTGGGGACCTGTACCTGCCTATTGGGGACTGTGATGCCTATTGGGGACTGTGCTGCCTATTGAGGAACTGTGCTGCCTATTGGGGAACTGTGCTGCCTTTTGGGGAACTGTGCTACATATTGACCACATTTTCCTGCCTTTTGGGGAACTGTGCTGCCTATTGGGGACATTTACCTGCCTATTGGGGACCTGTGCTGCTTATTGGGGACATTTACCTGCCTTTTAGGGACCAATGCTGCCTATTGGGGATTCTTGCACCACACTAGTCTGAGCCTGTGGTAAAAGTGGATTCCACCAATATGGGCACTGGTGAGGCTGCATTGATGTGCACTGATCAGGCTGCATCGATGGGCACTGATCAGGCCGCATCGATGGGCACTGATCAGGCCGCATTGATGGGCGCTGATCAGGCCGCATTGATGGGCGCTGATCAGGCCGCTTTGATGGGCGCTGATCAGGCCGCATTGATGGGCAGTGCAGTCTGTATGTTTCTGTGTGGGAAATTTTATTGCTGGTATATTGATTTTGTAACGCTGTATATATGTTGGTATTTTACTAATAGCAATTTTGAATCCCTAGGAAACAATGATATCAAGAAAGAGAAAAAACTGACTCGAAGTGTAGGATATTCGAAGAACCCAAAAAAAATCGGTAAGTTTGATGATTTAACTACTTCTTCATTTTTAATATTGTATTTGTTCCTATTTTGTTTTATTATTTCTAAATAAGATATGTGCAGTGTGCATATGAATTTGGTTCTAATACTTTTTAAACTATATTCCGGCCCTCCAGTGATCCGAGGGACCGTGATCTGGCCCCCTGTTTAATAAGTTTGAGGACCCCTGGTTTATACCAATAGATTGCACCAAAATTTGAGCCCAATTTTGGTCCATCTTGTCACATTTTCGGTCACTCTTCTTCTGTACTACACTCTTTGTCACCATGGCATATAATCGACTCAATGAGTGAGGTATAAAAAGGGTGTAAATGATAGAATCGATGCAAAGCATTGACATTAGTGGGTTTCCTCCATCATGTTTTTTATGCATTTTTTCCTGCTAATCTAGTCTAAATTCCTTTTACTGTAAATTTGATAAGGAATTAATCAATGCCCATGATCATCTATTTGTTTTATCTAAACAAAAAAACACAAATCCCATAAAAAGTAGATGCTTTCCCATTCCTGTAGATGCTGTAGAGCAGAGGTCTGTAACTCGGCGGGGTAAATGGGTCGACTGTAGAAAAGATTTGAAGTCGTTGTGCCACATTCCTTGCAGGACGAGATGACATTTTTAGTGTTAACATTTTTTTTTCATATGACTTTTTGATCATTTTTTATTCCAGTTTATGGGTAAATAAAATGGAAAAGCTACATTTTTGGTGTGTTTTTTAATTTTTTTATAGTGCTTATTGTATGGATTATGGTTCAGTTTTCTAGCTTGTATCGTTTCGGAGCAGTGATACCAAACGTGCACTTTTGTTTAGTTTCCTTTTTACATAAAATAGCATATTTAATTGTAAAATATGTTTCCGTTATTTTTTCATACTTAATTTTGATTTTTTTTTTTTTAATTTGTTTTTCCTTTTCTTATTTTATTTTTTTTTGCTTTTATATTTAGACCCTATAATGGAGTTAAACTATTTCAACTTTAATTTGACTATACTGTACTGTAGAAAACTGGCATTCATTCTGCCTGAAATTTAAGCCATTTCATGGCTGGCATAGATTTAATTTTCTCGCACATGGGCCACAGACAGATGCTCCAAAAGTTTCATTTTACTTCAGTGGGAGACAGGATCATAACAAAGGTACAAATCATCAGTATTGACATCTCTATAGACAGAAAAAGGGAATTCGCCATAAGAGGAATTTTTTTACAGTAATTTTGCCAGTGACTGAGTAGTTATTTTCACCAAATCTATTAGTGTCACACAATGTTTGATAAATTTAAAACATCTTTAGATGTAAAACTTATAGCCATTGTCATGATCCAGTTTGGATCTGACAGTTTAAATGGACAAAGTGAACTTTTTTCCTTTGACTTGGTGCCAAAGTGGTGTGATTGCCCCCGGTGGCCATTAGAATTATTACATGTGGTGTCGTTCATTCTAAGTTGCCCCGGTGGTGGTGAGCGGTAGTGCACCTTAGCTTCTTTGGTTTAATGTGCACTTAATTGCAAATCAGGTGTTAGGCTCTATAAAAGAGAGTCAGGTGTGTTCAATCACTGTTGGTGATATTGATTGTGTGATAGTCATTCACAAGGAAGCCTGGGTGGAAGAAGGAGCTGAACATGAGTCCTGCGCAGCCCGGCCAGAGGGGACGAGTGGCAGCTATGTGGTCTGCAAGAAGGGCTGGCATGGCGTCGTGGAGTCACAGTTTATGGTGTCGGCAGGAAGTGCTTGCATGGCTTGCTGGAGTGGCAACTATGGAGAGAGTTGCACTCAGCATGCGGGACTTGGTTGCTGAGAGCTGGACTCAAGCATGCTTGACTTTTTGAGCAGGAACTGAACTCATCTTTGGGACTCTGTTACTGGACTTCTGCAATTGGTGGTGGACTCTGCTCCAAGGCTGCACTATGGTGAAGGATCCAGTTATGGTGATGGATCCGGGTGGAGGAGAAGATGCACGCAGGTGGTGGGCTCTATTGCTAGGAGCGTACGCAACAGAGCAAAGCTAAGTGGTGTTTCCCCTGTATTGTCATTTTTCCTCATGTGTGTTTAGTGCAGTGGTGGGATTAGTTTCCGCACCGACCAATTCCCTAGTGAGGGTTTAGGTGCAGGGTGAGCTAGGGTTTGAGGTACGCGTGCGTCGCCCGGTGCGGAACCGGCATAGGGAACATTAGGAGTGCAGGGACACTGGCTCAGGGGAGTGCAGGAGGTCTCCACTTCCCTATTCCCTATCGCAGGGCCCACCATTGTTAATGTTACCCAGGTTCCCCCTTATTATTTAAATTCGCCTTCCTGGAGGCAGGGTTTCCAGACTATTGTACATAATGTGTATTACCTAAATTCGCCAGTTGGAGGCGGCATATCCAGCTGCACGTTTTATTATTTAAATTCGCCCCACTGGAGGCAGTGTATCCAGGGTCATGTGTGTTATGGGTTCGCCTTGCGGTAGTCGCTGCATCCAGACACACACGTGACCGTGACATTATCACCAACCATACTTTTTTTTTCTGGTGAGCCTTGGCCATGTGGATACCTGTGGGTAATTGCTGCTGGGCCTCACTGAGGTGAGTGGGGAGCGGCATGATGTGTTAGAGCTGCTGCAGCAGCAGTTATCCGGGTCTGGGGCCTCTGCTCAGGTAACCAGGAAATCAAAATGGCGGCTTTGGCAAGTAGCCTCCTAGAGTCGCTGCTGGGGAGCGGGACTTGTTCATACAGGCAGACGTAACCAGACAGGTGGGTGGAGTTGGTGATCCCCATGGTGCTGTCTGGGGTTCCCCGAGGTGAAGGGGTACATCCCTGTAGTGAGAAAACTGGTGTTATAGTCCGCGGGGCTCACGCCAAATCTTCAATACCACCGAAGAAGCCGCCCCCTCCTGGTCGTGTGGAGGAAGGCGACCAGCGAGTGTACACTCACTGGCCACTTTATTAGGTACACCATGCTAGTAAGGGGTTGGACCCCCTTTTGCCTTCAGAACTGCCTCAATTCTTCGTGGCAGAGATTCAACAAGGTGCTGGAAGCATTCCTCAGAGATTTTGGACCATATTGACATGATGGCATCACACAGTTGGCGCAGATTTGTCGGCTGCACATCCCTGATGCGAATCTCCCGTTCCACCACATCCCAAAGATGCTCTATTGGATTGAGATCTGGTGACTGAGGAGGCCATTTGAGTACAGTAAACTCATTGTCATGTTCAAGAAACCAATCTGAGATGATTCGAGCTTTATGACATGGCGCATTATCCTGCTGAAAGTAGCCATCAGATGTTGGGTACATTGTGGTCATAAAGGGATGGACATGGTCAGCAACAATACTCAGGTAGGCTGTGGCGTTGCAACGATGCTCAATTGGTACCAAGGGGCCCAAAGAGTGCCCAGAAAAAATTCCCCACACCATGACACCACCACCACCAGCCTGAACCGTTGATACAAGGCAGGATGGATCCATGCTTTCATGTTGTTTACGCCAAATTCTGACCCTACCATCCGAATGTCGCAGCAGAAATCGAGACTCATCAGACCAGGCAACGTTTTTCCAATCTTCTACTGTCCAATTTCGATGAGCTTGTGCAAATTGTAGCCTCAGTTTCCTGTTCTTAGCTGAGAGGAGTGGTACCCAGTGTGGTCTTCTGCTGCTGTAGCCCATCTGCCTCAAAGTTCGACGCACTGTGCGTTCAGAGATGCTCTTCTGCCTACCTTGGTTGTAACGGGTGGCAATTTGAGTCACTGTTGCCTTTCTATCAGCTCGAACCAGTCTGCCCATTCTCCTCTGACCTCTGGCATCAACATGGCATTTCCGGCCACAGAACTGCCGCTCACTGGATTTTTTTTCTTTTTCGGACCATTCTCTGTAAACCCTAGAGATGGTTGTGCGTGAAAATCCCAGTAGATCAGCAGTTTCTGAAATTCTCAGACCAGCCCTTCTGGCACCAACAATCATGCCACGTTCAAAGGCACTCAAATCACCTTTCTTCCCCATACTGATGCTCGGTTTGAACTGCAGGAGATTGTCTTGACCATGTCTACATGCCTAAATGCACTGAGTTGCCGCCATGTGATTGGCTGATTAGAAATTAAGTCTTAACACACAGTTGGACAGGTGTACCTAATAAAGTGGCCAGTGAGTGTATATTTCCTCCATATCCCGGTCCCTTCTCCTCCAGGTGTGAGCAGCAGATGCGCTGCGGGGGACTGGGGGCATATCTCATTCCTTGCCATTAGCCAACCCTGGGAGGCGTAGACCTCAGGGTGAAAGGGTTGGAGGGTGGTGTCCCTTGGTGAATAATTTGGGTGTTAGTGTGGTGACAGCAGGGGGATGCCTCTGTTGTCGAGTCCAGAATGAGTTCACCAAAATATGTCAAACGAATGTGTGGCAATAAACGTTCAGGTCCGGACCTGTGTGTGAACGAGCATGTATGGGTGGCCACTAAAATACTTCTTGTGGAAGTGTGTTGTGGAGTCTGATCAGCTCATAGCAAACATACACATACATAAACTCGTTACCCAGGTCGGCGCTGTGGAGATGAGTGGTGCCTCCAGAACATACATTGCCAATACCAGCGGTGCATTTGTCATTAACCTGAAGTGTCAGGTAGTGGTGGGGTGAACTCAGGATCTGGGCGTCCCTGCTGTAGGTGTTTCCCTAATGAGGGGTGGTCTTGAGGGTCCAGAGGCCCCTCATTAAGGAGGGGGTACTGTCATGATCCAGTTTGGATCTGACAGTTTAAATGGACAAAGTGAACTTTTTTCCTTTGGCTTGGTGCCAAAGTGGTGTGATTGCCCCCGGTGGCCATTAGAATTATTACACATGGTGTTGTTCATTCTAAGTTGCCCCGGTGGTGGTGAGCGGTAGTGCACTTTAGTTTCTTTGGTTTAATGTGCACTTAATTACAAATCAGGTGTTAGGCTCTATAAAAGAGAGTCAGGTGTGTTCAATCACTGTTGGTGATATTGATTGTGTGTTAGTCATTCACAAGGAAGCCTGGGTGGAAGAAGGAGCTGAACATGAGGGGATGAGTGTCAGCTATGTGGTCTGCAAGAAGGGCTGGCATGGCGTGGTGGAGTCACAGTTTATGGTGTCGGCAGGAAGTGCTTGCATGGCTTGCTGGAGTGGCAACTATGGAGAGAGTTGCACTCAGCATGCGGGACTTGGTTGCTGAGAGCTGGACTCAAGCATGCTTGACTTTTTGGGCAGGAGCTGAACTCATCTTTGGGACTCTGTTACTGGACTTCTGCAATTGGTGGTGGACTCTGCTCCAAGGCTGCACTATGGTGAATCATCCAGTTATGGTGATGGATCCGGGTGGAGGAGAAGATGCACGCAGGTGGTGGGCTCTGTTGCTAGGAGCGTACGCAACAGAGCAAAGCTAAGTGGTGTTTCCCCTGTATTGTCATTTTTCCTCATGTGTGTTTAGTGCAGTGGCGGGATTAGTTTCCGCACCGACCAATTCCCTAGTGAGGGTTTAGGTGCAGGGCGAGCTAGGGTTTGAGGTACGCGTGCGTCGCCCGGTGCGGAACCGACATAGGGAACGTTAGGAGTGCAGGGACACTGGCTCAGAGGAGTGCAGGAGGTCTCCACTTCCCTATTCCCTATTGCAGGGCCCACCATTGTTAATGTTAGCCAGGTTCCCCCTTATTATTTAAATTCACCTCACTGGAGGTGGGGTTTCCAGACTATTGTGCATAACGTGTAATACCTAAATTCGCCAGTTGGAGGCGACGTATCCAGCTGCACGTTTTATTATTTAAATTCGCCCCACTGGAGGTGGTGTATCCAGGGTCACGTGTGTTATGGGTTCGCCTTGCTGTAGTCGCTGCATCCAGACACACACGTGACCGTGACAGCCATGAGAAAAATTAGTTATGCTGTGTGACTGTGCCAATAACCTTGCTGACCCTGGAGGGAACGTCATATCTAAGTGACTACATGGTCTTCTCTAGAGTCGCTGATGGTGAGGTTTGATTTGGGCTGTTAAGGTAGTCACCATGTGTCACTCCAGGGCAGTACTCGGACCTGCAACAGCTGACCAACGAGTCAAGGCAGAGATACGAGGCACAGAAGACGAAGGTAGAGATGTGATAAGACAGTCCAAGATCTGGGGAGGCAGCACAGGTTCAGAAGACATCGCCAGAGTCAGGAGCGGAGAGATAGGGCAGAACGGGTAGATAAGCCAGGTCGATAACAGGAGAGTAAAGCACCTTGGATGATAACTATAGGCGAACTGCTAACTATAACCAAAGCTCAGGCAAGTAGTGGAGAGAGGAGCTGCCTGATATATGCACTGCTTGCAGGGGATTGGCCAGGGAAGCAAAACTCTGCAGCATACAGTTGTTATAAATTCCTGCAAAGTCTGGCCGCGTCTCCCTATAGCTGGGTGGAGGCTCTCCAGCAACAGGAGATGTAATAGAGCTATAAGTGCTTGCAAAGGCACCTTGGCGAGATGGCCATACACTCGGAGGAGCAGAGCTGCACACGCAGTGAGTAGGACAGTGTTGAGGAGTCATACGAGTTATCGTCATGACACACTGTTTTTAAATCTTTTGAAATGACACCAAGTCATCATTTATAAAAAAAAAGTGTCCAAAACGCATAAGCAGTGTGTGCAAAATTAAGTACACCCCATGAATCAATACATTTTAGAACCAGATTTAGCATCAATAACTTGAAGTAATCATTTTCTGTACAGATTTATCAGTCTTTCATTTTGAAAAACTATATTGCATTCTTTTTATAACATTGGCTAAATTCTTGGGTATTTGTGGGCATTTGTTTATGCATAGCTTTCTTAAAGTCCTGCCACAATATTTCCATTTGTTTGAGGCTGGGTGAATCTTGACGCAGCCATTGCACACTTTGATTCTTTTCTTTTCCCATCAGTCTGATGTATATTTGTTGAAGGTCATTGTCCTGTTGCATCAATCAGTTTCGGCCAAGCTTTAGTTTTTACATAGATGACCTCACATTTCAGGAGTTCATGGTTGACTCAATGACTACAAGGTGCTCGTTTCCTGTGGATACAAAACAAGCCCATATTATCACCCTTCCAGCAGCATCCTTGACACTTGGTATGATGTGTTTGTGCTGAAGTACAATATTTGTTTTTTGCCAAATATGACGCAGTGCATTATGGCCAGACATCTCCACTTTGTTCTCGTCTGTCCAAAGAACATTGCTCCAGAAGTCTTAAGTTTTGTTTAGATGTAACATTGTAAACTTTAGCCATATTGCCATGTTCTTTTCTAGCTTCTTCCTGGTTTAGTCTTTTTCTAAATTCTATTTTCATGAACTTGAACATTTATCATGGTAACTGAAGCCTTTAAAGTCTGAGCTGTAACTCTTGGGTTTTTTGCAGTTTCTCTGAACATTGCATATTCTAACCCTCAACGACTGAGCAGATTGTCAACTGTCTTGAGTGTTTTTCACTTGTAAATAATCTTTTTCACTGTAGAATGATGGACTTCAAATTGTTTGGAAATGGACATAATCATTCATAGAATTGCTTCTTTAAGATCATTGCAGATGTCTTTCCTCCATGTCATTACATAACACACACCAGAATGCTCAGAACCAGTAAGTTGCCAAAACTTCTGCTTTTATAAATGCGGTCCCACCTTGCTGATGAACAATTAATCAAGGACCTTTGATTAGCAGCACCTGGCTTCAACTTACACTATTCATTTTTATGTAAACAGTAAGGGTGTACTTTATTTTTTAACAATTATTTCAGTATTTTGGCTTAGTTTGGGGTATATAATGACAAAAGGAAATGTCTTATGTGTTAAGTCTGGATTAAACTTTATTTGCGTAGCTAACCATGACCACTTTCCACCCATTTTCCAAAAATCTTGAGAAAAGCATAAAATACCAAAAAGTAGCAATTTTCTGCTCAAAATGGCATGAAACAAAAATTGAAGAAAAAGACAATTCACGATTTTAGCTGCACTAACCGAAATGAAGGTCCTATAACCAATAATATACAGGAGCAGTTTTTATTCCACAACGCGTTTCCATGACTGAGTGATGTCTTTCTCTAGTGTAGAAAATAACTGTTTCTACACTGGAGAAAAAAATCCAGTCTGGCCTGGAAACGCGTTGTGAAACAAAAGCCATTTCTTTATATTATTAGATCAAGGATTTTCATTTTTCTTTCATTTTATACTAAATATGTGTAAAAAAGTTTCAAAAAACATAAAAAAATGAAAAAGACAAAAGTTTAAATCACCCCCTTTTTGCCCCATTAGAAATAAAACAATTTAAAAAATAAAAAAAAGGGGGTGATTTGAACTTTTGTCTTTTTCGTTTTTTTATATTTTTTAAAACTTTTTTTAACTGCATTTAATAATCCGCTTAGGAGACTTGAAGAACGTGATCGTGAAATTGCCGGTGCTATACATAGAGGGGCTTTAGCACTGCTATGTATAGCAAAAATCACGACCTCCTCTGAACGACGGCCAAAGGTCGACGTTCACAGGAAGATTGTGATGACAGGCATGGGGGTATTCAACAGACCCCCGGCTGTCATGACAACCCATCAGTCCCCCACGATCATGTGATGGGCACGCCAATGGGTGGGATCAATGTTGCATTTCTGTCTGTGCTTTTTAAATGCCGCTGTCAGTCATTGACAGTGGCATTTATTGGTTATCAGCCGCAGGTGGATGTCTGCTGTTAGAGGCACTTGATGGCTGATTAAGTCAGGCATCAAGTGTGGGGAAAGATGCAGGCTCAGCGTGAGCCCAGATCAAAGGCAGGGACACGTCTGATGACGTAAATTTACGTCATTGGTCGCGAAGGGGTTAAAAATTCCAAGCAATGACTTCCTTCCATAATGTCTACAAAATATGTTAGTAGAGAGATGAAACCTTCATAGTACAGTGTCTCATCTTCAGTAAATCTAAATTTATTCATTATTCACTATTGCCAAACCTGTACTTCTCAAGTGCAATATACCTAGTAATGGAAAGATAGGGGATAATAGAAATAATGCTGTTTTGCAGAGTTACAAGACTTATTTCTTTAGGTTTTTTTTTCTGTGACTATTCTAAAATTGGAAAATTTTCACAGGCAGTTTACTAGGCAGTGATAACTCTGATGAAGATTACTCATTGTGTCCAGCTGAAATATCAGTGCAGACAATAATTCACCTGTAATGTACATTCTTCCCTAGAACAGATACATATTGAATACGATCCCAATAAAAGCCCTGCAATATTTTTTATTGCTATCGAGATGGCTCATTCTGCCAGCTCCAGGTTTGTTTTTTGCTGACAAATGAATTTATTTGGTGATTCATGGACATTCCCCGAACCAATAGGTCATCCAAGTACAATAGAAAGGAAATGAGGAAGAGGCTTTAGATAGGGAAACCAGTGGTGATGAATGATGATTTCTTACTCTCTTGTAAATAACTTATAGGGGGGGGAGAGAGAAAATAAATGTGGTTTTTGAAACACAAGAGAAATGAAATTCTTCGCACATAATGCAAACACAGGCCATTTCTTAAGAATATAAATTGGAAGCATGACAAGTAAATACCCACAAAAACTGAAAGATGTACAGCTTAATGGAATTTGGAAATAAAGAAGAATTTCGAAACAATAAATATGTAGAAGACTGCAATTAATCTGCAACTAAACGCCGCAGGAAATAGTCCCATTTTCTGAAGAACTGTTTGATCCGCATTGATGTGTATTTTATTGAATGTAAAATCTGCTCGGCTTTATCGGCACCGTTCTCTGAACATCACTTCTTAAGTCAATGCTTAGGTCAGACTTATAATATTTACAGGACATACAGCAAACCTTAGATAGCAAACCCAAAACCTTGGGCTGGACAAAAGTAATGCAACAGGGACCTTACTGCAAATCACTAGCCCTGAAAAGTTACTCTAAAGTGCTGGGGCTTGATTCATCCATGCTTTTACGACAGAATTCTGGTGTAAAAAGCTTTGAAAAGTTGGCACATTTTGGCGCAACTCAAGGCTGCCCAAAAATATTGTGACTTTTGGTTTTTTTACATCAATTACATCCAGATTCTACTGTGGGGGGATCTCGTAAGGTGAGATCTCAGCGATTTCCTGTCTCTGACCTGATAAATATGAGCCGAGTGCATGCATAGAGGAATTACATCAGACACAGAGGTCAGATATGTGGTCCTCTCTCAGCAAAAGCTGACACACAACTGATTGTATTAGTACAGAACAAAAGATCAAGTAACAGGCAGGAAAAGGATGTCGCACATCTTCTGAGCAATTATCATGTCAGTCTATGATTGGTCCATGTTAGGTCTGTTCCATATATAGTCTTCAATGTAATCCATTTCACATTCCAAGAATTCCTTCCAGAGTGTAGTTCCAGGATACAGACGCCATCTTGCCACACCACATGCGAACTAGCTTATGTAAGGTTAATAATTGATTTCATTAGCCATTCTCTCCTTCAAACTACAGAATGGACAGAGTTGGGGTCGAACAGGCAACCCGCTCTTGTCAAATTCATGAATAGCAGTGGCATTTCTTACACGACAAATCTTACTCCAGTCCTCGACTAGAGTAAAATTTGTGGCGAGGGGCTCAAAGAGGCATATTCAACTTTTCAGGCGCTGCTGATTCATTAAGAAGGCTCGTGCCTCTTAATGAATTAGAATCGCCTGTCTCTAGCATGCCTGCTTATCAAGACTGGCAGGAGAAACACAGGTCTTGATGAATCGAGGCCTAAGTGTATCGCATGTATCTAACTTGATGCTCACTGCATGTTGCCAAATGGCAGCAGAGAAGTACAAGAAGTAGGAGTATGTCTTTGTCTCGCTTCTTCTGCTCTACTGTCCATCAGAATGCTTACAGGCACAGAGAGAGGTGCACATTCAATTTGGCACAGAAGGGCCAGCAGGAGAAATGCATGTGAGAATTGAGGGAAAGGAAGTTCCAGAACCTATAGTGCTAGTAAGAACTGCCCATACAGAAAAGCTACAGAACATGAGATAGAGACATTTTCAGAATACTGTATATTAGACTGGATTGTGCCCCAGCATAGCTTCTGCAGTGAAAGGAGTGTTGTGGCCATCGAGTTGAAACATTTGCTCATACAAAAAAATACTAATAATAAAATATGAATGAGGTGATGTAGAGTTGATTTGCCAGATATACACAATTGGTCTCTAACACAATCCTACTGACGCTTCACGGACAGTATATACTTTTTGGGTTTCGCCCGTCGAGTAGTAATTCATTCGTAGCCAATGGGGCACTTAATCAAAGCACAAACATATTATAATTCCTGCCAAATGGTGAGATATTAACTTTTCAGATGAAGACAGTGCTTGAATATGTATCATGTATGGGTGCTTCCCAACATACGATGATCAGGTCCATAGAGAAGAGCTCAGTGGAGCTTGGCACTCCTGTTCATGAAAAGTCACGAGAGATGGCTGTTGGCTCACTGATCATTGGGCCGATAGCTAACTAGTGTGTATGGGAGGCTTTAGCTAAATAAATTGAATAGACAATGATAAATAGCTGGTCCTTCTTATTAATAGGGGTCTTGATGACTGTGTGCTCCCCCACCATTAATAATCGTTGGGTGCCTCGCCTCTTCTCAACCGATGTGTTCCTTTTCTCATTCTTTATGTTTAGAATTACAGCTTTGATGCTTAATTGCTAAAGTAGCCTGACCTAAAATAGTGACATAATAATCATGTAAATCTGTTATGCGGAAGTAGTGAGCACCAAATTAATGTTTCTTTTACACGTACACTATTTGCACAGGTTGTACACCCATGAACACTGTATTGTGGCACCAAGCTCGCCAAATAGAGTAGCGCAAGAAATGACTATTCGTCACAATCTTTATGCTTACTACATTTGTATTTTTTCAAAAACGTAATATATTGTTTCATGAAAATATTCCCTTCTCTAGATCATGGAACCCCAAGGATCAGCTGTTAGGCTATGTGCACACGCTGCGGATTCACCAGCGGATTTTTCCGTGCGGATCTGCAGGTAAAACCGCAGGTAAAGTGACCTGCGGTTTTCCTGCGGATTGGCCAGCAGTTTTTCCCTGCGGTTTGACACCTGGACAATGGAATAGGTGGCAAACCGCAGCGGAATCCGCAGAAAGAATTGACATACTCGGTACCGGGCCGGCAACTCAGAGGGGAAGGTGTCACAGCAGCGGTGACCTGGTCCGTGGCCCTGGGCGCCCAATGTAAAAAGGGGAATTGAATGGTGGAATGTAGTTGATTAAATGAATAGTTCATGACGCCACCTGTGGTGTTCGGCAATAGAGATGTAAGCCGACGCTGCAGACAGATCCTCTGGGACTGACGGTGTGGTGCAGCAGTGAGGTTATAGCCCTCCACACGCAGGGCTGTAGTCCCAGGGCAGAGTAGGAGAAGTGACACGTAGATGGTGTAGTGTCTGGCGCAAGGGATGTGGCAGTGCTGGGCAGGTTCTCGCAGGAATGAGTGGAGGACACCAGGGCATGTAGTTCCAAAGCTTTACTCACAGTCTGTTGTACAAACAGGTGCCCGCATCCATGCCGTGTCCTCCGGGTCAGGGATTCAGTCAACCTCCAGGCCAGATGGAATACTCCTTTCCAACACTCCGCCAACATGTGCCTTTCTGAACGTCTCCTCTTATAGCGTCTTTTAATGAAGTACTCCTAGTACTGAGTTACACTGGAGTTCCTCCTGTCTGATGTTCCTATGAACTCTACTTGTACGGCAGACAGCTGTAGCCTGCTTCGGGGACTTCTTGCTACTTAGTCCCGGCTCACTATCCAGTTGCTGTTGTGCCAGCAAGTCTTGTGTGGGAATAAAGTGGTCACTACTTCTATTCCTCCGGTGTCTGCTGCAGGACCATTAGTATCCATACAACCTCGGGGACCGGGCCCTGGCCTTGCGCTTAGAACTTCTAGGAAGGGTTCTCTTCTAACCCACGTCCTCTGTTCTCTTTTACTCCTCACGTTCCGTACTGATCTTCCTCTCTATGGAGAGTCAGGTTTTCAGTCTATGTTGCTCTCTCTCCCTTTCCTGTGCCAGTGTAGGGTTGAGCAGGTTCGCAGGATGCAGTGACGAGACACTAGACGAATGGTGGTTTACGAAATTACTTTTATATAACTTTAGCCGCTGGGCTTGGCTAAACAAAACAAATATTAAGAACAACACAAACAGTTCACGCAGGGACTCAACAATCTTAACCACATATAATGCCACTTAGCCTTCCAGGGACTGCTGGTTTCGGTAGCGTGGACGCGTTGAGGTCGCTGAGGTGGCTGTCCTGAAGTCTCGCTTCCCCGGGAAGGAATGGGGCTCAACAGGTCCTGAAGAAAGTGATGACGGTGGGGCGCAACAGGCCCTGAAGAAAGCAATACTGTTGGGGCGCAACAGGCCCTGAAGAAAGCGATGCCGTTGGGGCGCAACAAGCCCTGAAGAAAGCGAGGCCATTGGGGCGCAATAGGCCCTGAAGAAAGCGCTGCCGCTGGGGCGCAACAGGCCCTGAAGAAAAACGCTGCCGCTGGGGCGCAACAGGCCCTGAAGAAAGCGATGCCGTTGGGGCGCAACAGGCCCTGAAGAAAATGATGGAGGTGGCACGCGGTGATGATGCAGTTCCCCAGATGACCTGTAGCCGTCCTTTATCAAGGAGTCTCTCCCAAAGCCAGGGTAGCGAGCCTTTCATCTCGCCTGTGACAAGGTGGCGTATCTTCAGGCCGGTGACGGCCAGGTCGGCGTGATGGGGGAAGGCTGGGGGGAAGGGCCCAGGCCTCTGTCGCCTGGTTACCGGTACTCATGGCCACAACCTGAGGTAAAGTTCCTCCCTCACCAAGGCGGGGGGTAGCGGGGATGATTCTCTCAGAACGGGAGCGGGGAGCAGTCTCTGGGAACAGTCTCTCACGTCTCTCTTGTCGGTAAATGTCCAGCTTTCTCCTCGCAGGCTCCTCTCGGTGCCCCTGCAAGTCACCATGCGTCCTGCCTTCACTCCCTCTCTTCCCCAACTGCCACTTCAGCATGTCCCCTGCTCCTTTTACCCTAGCCCCGCCCCCTGTCACCCTGACAACTTCAGTCGCATGTCTCCCTTTGTAATCCTCCTGATGTGATTCCTTCAATAACTCTGATGGCGGTCCCCTTGGTTCCGGCCCAATCACTATGTGGGGGTCCTCCTCCCCACATTCCCCCACTCTGTAAGCTCGCCAGTCCTCGGGCGAGGGAGTTAGTCTATTGAGATTGACCTGTAAAGGTGTCAATATTCGTTGCCATACGAACTGGTCTTGTTCATACCGTTCGGGGGGTTTGCCGGCTGTTGACCGCTCGGAGCGTCTAAGTTCGACTGGGGTGGAATCTTCTGGGGTGGTGGACGTCGGTGGGCTGCATGATGCCGGTGGGTTAATTGTGTCAACTGGCTCATTATTGGGTGGAGGGCCCTTGGGAACTGGAGGGTAATCCTCGTCGTCCAAGTCCCAGCATATGGACTCCGGTTTGCATGTCTTCGGGACGGGTTCCAGTTGCTTCGGGTCAGTGGAAATACACGGACGTAACATATTACGATGCACAATGAGGGTGGGAGGTGTTTCATCCTGCTCGGGCCGTATTTCGTACACAGGTCCTTCTGGATGGATACGGCGTAGTACCCGATAAGGACTCTCTTCCCAACGTGACTCCAGTTTATTCTGGGGGTGTTGATCTAGTACAAGCACACGGTCCCCGCTTTGGAGATGGGGAGGGGAGGTTGTATTCTTCCCTGGGTGTTCCCAGTCTTGAAGTTTGGTATGTACAATTCGGTGAAGAGTTTGCAGCCTGTGGCGATGATTTCGGACCCAAGACGACACTCCGGTCCAGGGCCGAGGCTCTTCGGGGTCCAACTCTACCTCCGTGATCCCTTTACCCTCTCGTCTGAACAGCAGGAAATAAGGAGTATAGCCCGTAACTCGATGTACCCGATTATTATAAACCCATACTAATTCAGAAACATATTCAGGCCAACGAGCTTTCTTGTCACTCTCCAGAGTGCGTAGCATTTGAATCAATGTCCGATTAAATCGCTCATAAGCCCCATTCCCTTGCGGGTGATATGGTGTGGTCCGGGATTTATCAATCCCATAAAGATGATGTAGTTCCTCCATAACTTTCCCCAAAAAACGGGCTCCCTGGTCGGAATGTATATGTTGAGGACAGCCGTACACTTGTATAAAGTTTCTGCAAATTGCGGAGGCGGCTGACTCCGCGGTCTGGTCTCGAGTAGGGGTGACCACAGCGAACTTGGTGAAATGATCCACCATGACGAAGCAGTGTTCGTATCCCTGGAATGCGGGACCAATGTGCAGATAATCCACCATCAGGAGCTCAAAGGGTGCTGAAGTCACAATCGTCTGTGTTGCGGCCCTCTGAGCAGGCGGTTTGGCCAATTCACATAAGCGGCAGGTACGGCAAACTTCGTCCACCACAGCCGACAAGCGTGGGTGATAAACTTTCTGTTGTAACCATTGCAAAGTTTTTTTGACTCCAAAGTGGGCCCCTTTTTCGTGAGCCTCTCGAGCCAGTTCGTGTAGTTGAGCTCCGGGCGTAACCACCTGCCAAACAGTCGTTGAGGTTGTTTGCGAAGTGATTTTACGGTACAGTAGTCCCTTTCAGATAATCAGTCTCTCCCATTGTCGCAGCATCAGCGACAGGTCTTGGGTCAAAGCTTGTCGTTGAGTATCAGTGGGTAATTGACCAGCGGCGACCCATGTCCGGAGAAGTCCAACTTCTTCATCTTCTTGTTGCTGTTGTATCCACTTATCGCGAGATTGTTCCAGGATGCCCCTGTGGGCACCTGGGGAAGATACTTTTGCATCAACATTGGTGAGCACGGCAGCGGTAAGAGCGAACGGTATTTCCTCTCCTTCTAATTCTTCGTCTCGATTCTGTCCGGGAGTTGTATGTCGAATCCTGGAGAGAGCATCTGCATGAACATTCTCGGCCCCTCTTTTGTAAATAATCTTGTAATTGTACTTCGCCATTCGGGCCACCCATCACTGCTCCAAAGCCCCAAACTTGGCGTTTTCCAAATGAGCCAGTGGGTTGTTGTCAGTTCGCACTACCACCTCGGAGCCCGCTAGGTACTCTGCGAATCTCTCCGTCATAGCCCACACCACTGCGAGGAGCTCGAGCTTAAAAGAGCTGTAATTGTCAGGGTTACGCTCGGAGTCATGGAGTGAACGGCTTCCATATGCGATCACCCTCTCCCGGCCATCCTGAACCTGTGACAACACAGCCCCTAGCCCGTGAAGACTCCCGTCAGTGTGCAGGATGAACGGCTCAGAGAAATCCGCATAAGCCAACACTGGGGCATCCGAGAGTGCAGCCTTGAGATCTCGGAAGGCCTCTTCCTGAGGCTGTTGCCACTGGATTTTTCGCCCATTGGCCCCAGCGGGAGCCCCCTTCAGCAGGTCATGCAGGGCTCGAGCTCGACATGCAAAATTCTTTACGAAACGACGGTAATATCCAGCTAACACCAGAAAAGCCCGCACGTCTTTCACCGTCTCGGGGGTAGGCCATTCCTGGATAGCAGCAATCTTCTCCCGGGATGGCCTCACACCCTCTGCCGAAACGACATGACCCAGATACTCAATCTGAGAGCGAAATAGGTGGCATTTCTGAGGCTTCACCTTCAACCCGTACTTTTGCAGCCGGCTGAGTACCTGTCCCAACCGCTTCAGGTGGTCCTCGAAGGAGGCGGCATAGACAATGATGTCGTCCAGGTAGATCAACGTGGCCTCAAAATTGAGATCCCCTAGACATCGCTCCATCAATCGCTGAAAGGTCCCAGGGGCGTTAGCCAGCCCGAATGGCATTCGATTAAACTCAAACAGTCCCATGGGCGTTATGAACGCAGTCTTAGCTCTGTCCTCTTCTGACATGGGCACCTGCCAGTACCCACTGGCCAAGTCCAGGGTCGAAAAATATGTTGCTTTGCCCAATGCAGACAGAGATTCTTCTATGCGGGGCAGTGGGTATGAGTCTTTAATAGTGCAAGCATTCAATTTACGATAATCCACACAGAATCGTAGTGTACCATCTTTCTTCCGGACCAACACGATGGGGGCCGCCCAAGGGCTTTGACTTTCCCGTATCACCCCTTTTTGTAGCATCTGAGCCAGCAAAGTTTTCACCTCTTGATAGAGTTGTGGCGGGATCTGTCGATATCGTTCTCGGATAGGGGCCGCTCCTGCTGTGGGGATCTCATGAGTGATGGTGGTGGTACACCCAAAGTCGTCCTCATGGCTAGCAAATACTTCATGGTACTGTCCCAGCAATGCTTTTACTTGTGAAAGTTGGGCCGCAGTTAGTCCAGAAAGCTCGGCCCGCATCTGCTCCAAAATATTTCGGCCCTTCTCTTGTGTCGAGACTTCGTGGGCCTGTAAGGTTCGTATTGTTACCTCCCAAGAATCCTCGGGGTGTACTCGTAATTGAACCGCAGGAGCGGGCAGCACTTCTTCTAAAGGCTTTACTAGTTTGGCCAGTACAGTCCGTGCTTTCAGAATGGTATCTCGGTCTTCAAGGTTAACGCAGCGGACCAGGAAGGTTCCTTTTCGCACCGTAGCGAGGGAACGGGCCACCAGTATGCCAGGAGGTAAGTGCTCTGAGTGACACGGCTCCACCTGCACCTCTACGCCCTCCAAAGGTATCGGGGCCCGAATTGGCAGGGCCACCACTGTCTGTCCAGGAGGCACCACAAGCAGGGGTGCCGCTGACGCGATGAAATTGCCCAGAGCCTCACCCTCCTGGCAGTCCCGATGCACCCGCGCACCTCGCACCAGCTGCTGGAATACCTGTCCCTGAGCTATGCGAGAACCCCACTGCTTCAGTGTCCTTTGTGTGGGATCATTAAGCAACAGGTTACCAAACTCTTTTAAAATATTCATGCCTAGGGTAACGGGGTGTCGTTGATCAGCTTCTCCTTGAGTCAGCACCACCCCTCTGCGGTCGAGGGGTTTACCGCACAATGTCACCTGCACCCACACTACCCCGGCAACCGGGACCGGCAGTTGGTTGGCGGCTACTAGTCTAATCATGGGCCCCCACTGAGGCCTTGCTGCCTCCGGAAAGTTTCGTTGAAAGTACGCTGCGGGCATAGTGGTTACTTGTGACCCTGTGTCCACCAGACACCGGACGGCCCGGCCCTCTACTTCTGCCCAAACTACCGGACACTTTGCTACCAAATCTTCGGGACTTCCACCACCCCTAGTTGTGGTTTTCGGCTCCGAACGGCGTCCCCCCAGCCCGGAGCCCTTTAGTTTAATGGACGCCGGGGTGGGTATCTCCCACGCCGCGGACACTCTCGGGCTAAGTGGCCTGGTTCTCCACGCTCATAACACCGGGCCGGTATAGATTGACCACCCCGCGGAGAGCGTGACCCCCAGGGACCGGGATTAACACTGGGTCGTCCAGTCTCCGGTTCGGTTCTTCTCTTTACTTCAGCCAACTCGCTCTTAATATTTTTCAATTTTTCCTTCATCTCCTCCACCCACTGAGGTTCCTCAACTGTGTTCGAGGAGGCCTCCACACCTCGGACCTTCCCCACGGGGACCGCCATCCCCTGCTCTTGCTCCCAAACCCGTGCCTGACTTCCCACTTCTGAAAAGTCTATTTGGGGATTCATTCTGATCTGTTCCCGTAATGCCTGCTTTATCAGTGGATCTCGCAGTCCAGTCACCAGTAGGTCACGTAGGGTAATGTCAACAGGTCCTACCCCTACCCCGTCTTTTCTTTCAGTAGCCGTATGCAATTCTTGGAGTACATTCATATACTGAGTAATCGTCTCCCCCTCTGCCTGCATCCGGCTAAACAGATGGGTCCTTAACTCTCCCACATTAGTGGGATCCCCGTGGGTCTGTTCCACTATCTGCAACACCTTTTCAAAAGTGTTGGGGTGCCCCGGAGGTTTCAACATCACTGACCTCCGCACCTCCCCATCTAGGGCCAAGAGTGCCACTTCAGCTTCCTGGTCAGGGGTCATTGGGTGCATCCGAAAGAGCCCCCGCATTCGCTCTATCCAGCTCCATAGCATAGTATTGGAGCCGGAGAATCTAGGCAGGTTGTTCAGCATGGCCCCCAATGAAATGCTAGTACGGGGGCCCTCATTATTTACAGAGTCTACAGCTTCCCCCTGACCTGCGCCACCACCGTCTATGCTCGGAGACTGCATCCTGCCGACTACGCCAAGTGTAGGGTTGAGCAGGTTCGCAGGATGCAGTGACGAGACACTAGACGAATGGTGGTTTACGAAATTACTTTTATATAACTTTAGCCGCTGGGCTTGGCTAAACAAAACAAATATTAAGAACAACACAAACAGTCCACGCAGGGACTCAACAATCTTAACCACATATAATGCCACTTAGCCTTCCAGGGACTGCTGGTTTCGGTAGCGTGGCCGCATTGAGGTCGCTGAGGCGGCTGTCCTGAAGTCTCGCTTCCCCGGGAAGGAATGGGGCTCAACAGGTCCTGAAGAAAGTGATGACGGTGGGGCGCAACAGGCCCTGAAGAAAGCAATACCGTTGGGGCGCAACAGGCCCTGAAGAAAGCAATGCCGTTGGGGCGCAACAAGCCCTGAAGAAAGCGAGGCCGTTGGGGCGCAACAGGCCCTGAAGAAAGCGCTGCCGCTGGGGCGCAACAGGCCCTGAAGAAAAACGCTGCCGCTGGGGCGCAACAGGCCCTGAAGAAAGCGATGCCGTTGGGGCACAACAGGCCCTGAAGAAAATGATGGAGGTGGCGCGCGGTGATGACGCAGTTCCCCAGATGACCTGTAGCCGTCCTTTATCAAGGAGTCTCTCCCAAAGCCAGGGTAGTGAGCCTTTTATCTCGCCTGTGACAAGGTGGCGTATCTTCAGGCCGGTGACGGCCGGGTCGGCGTGATGGTGGAAGGCTGGGGGGAAGGGCCCAGGCCTCTGTCGCCTGGTTACTGGTACTCACGGCCACAACCTGAGGTAAAGTTCCTCCCTCACCAAGGCGGGGGGTAGCGGGGATGATTCTCTCAGAACGGGAGCGGGGAGCAGTCTCTGGGAACAGTCTCTCACGTCTCTCTTGTCGGTAAATGTCCAGCTTTCTCCTCGCAGGCTCCTCTCGGTTCCCCTGCAAGTCACCCTGCGTCCTGCCTTCACTCCCTCTCTTCCCCAACTGCCACTTCAGCGCGTCCCCTGCTCCTTTTACCCTAGCCCCGCCCCCTGTCGCCCTGACAACTTCAGTCGCATGTCTCCCTTTGTAATCCTCCTGATGTGATTCCTTCAATAACTCTGATGGCAGTCCCCTTGGTTCCGGCCCAATCACTATGTGGGGGTCCTCCTCCCCACACCAGCAGACCCAGGTCACTGGGATCTGCTGCAGCACTTCCATCCATCTATCCCTCTCTCTGGGGATCTTCTTCTCTCCCCAACAACTACTGACTTCTCTCCTCAACTACTGACTTCTCTCCTCAACTTTTCCCTCTCTTTGTAATGTAAACTAACTCCACCCACCTCCCAGCACGTTTCGTGTTCCAAGCAGGGAGCCACCAATGGGTGCTTTGGTACACTCCAAGCAGGGATCTGCCGAAGGTGCTTTGCTACACTACTTTGTGGTGTGGGGTGCAGGTGTTGGAGTGTGGTCAGGTGTCTCCACCTTACCTGGATGGTGGGGCACCACACCTCAGGAGGAGGTGCAGTACCTCTGTGGCGACTGAGCCTCAGGGGCGCCACACTTACATGGTACTGTACACTGTCTGCGGAACTGCTGCAGATCCGCAGGGCCAAATCCGCTGCGGATCTGCAGCAGAATGCACAGCGTGTGCACATACCCTTATTGTTCAGCCTTATAAATCTCATGCAGTAACTGGGGAAAATTATTGTATTCCTACCATTTAATGGGAATCTGTCAGCAGGTTTTTACTTATTATTCTGAAGGCTGTATAATATAGAGTGAGAGATTCTGATTCCAGGGATGCATCACATACTAGGCTGTTTGCTATAATTCCATTACAATCATTGTTTTTTCAGCAGGATAAAACACTGGTCCGCTCGACTAGGACTCATGTATAGGAAAGTCAGGCTAATTTGTGTAACCCCACCTCCACCTCTGATTGGTAGCAATCTGACAATGTGCAGTTTGCACAGGAAGCTGCCAGTCAGAGGTGTAGGCGGGGTTACACAAGGCATAACATCAGGACCACTGCTACATTTATAGCAGAGAACACAGGGATTCTGTCAAAACTACAGCAAGCAGCTCAGTAAGTGATACATACCTGAAATCAGAGACTGTGTCTCTACGTTATGCTGCTCTCAGATTCCATAGCAAAATCCTGCCGACAGATTCCCTTTAAATGATTGATCATTCATGTACTAAACTGACAGGGTAGATCAGTGGGAGCACAAGCCCTCATAAACCTTCCAATTCTCAGTTTTTATTACCTTTTCTAATGGAAGGAAATTAATGCCATAACTGACCTCAAAGTTACTATATGATTTTAACACCATCTGACACGTCTCCTGATTAAAAATGTATGCAGTATTCTCCAGACCGGCTATGCCTGATGGACCAGTGTACGATCTTACTTAGTAGCTTACCAGAAAGGCTCAAAGAAGGGGTCCCTGAGAAACGGACGCACTTTTGTGACATCTATAGGCATATGTGAGTGATTGACTTTATGGGATGCCTCCTTTAAACATTCTGATGAACTCCTTTTCCATTCACATAATATACAAAATACTACACACCATCACCGCACTCAGACAACAGCTGCACACCATCGGAGGCTGTCGTTGTTCACATCTGCTTGTCATCCATCCTGGTCGGCACATGATAGATTTTCACTTCATAGTTTCAATCGTGCCCCTGTGGGTCAGCCATTTTTATGAAGAGCTCTGAGAACATTACTGAAGAACATTTTACTTCCACCATAACCAGTACAAATATATATTTTTTGCTTGTCGCACATCATATAGGAAATTCAGTGAAAGCTGCAAAATTGGCTCAGGTACGTGTAACTGCAGAAGATATAGTCTTTTATTGATACTGTTTTTTTATTTTTTTTTTTGCAAAAAAAAATAAATAATGCTGTGATTCATAAATGACATTTTAGGGATAGTCTGGAAAAAAATATTTGGCAGTTCGCCACTTAAATAATTAATTAATTAATTATATGGATTAATATACTTTGGAGTACTGTCCTTCTTTGATGTGATAAATGGGGCTGGTTAGCGGTTAGCTCATTTCAGTAATTAAGCCAGACACCTTATCTCTCTAAGAATCAGCCATGACAGAGAAGGGGGCTGGCGTAAGAATAGAATTGAGAAAGTTTGGCGGTTTAGAGGTAAATTAAATATAGTAATCTGAAAATAGGATGATATTGTCTGTCGGAGGATTTGCTTAAAGTTGGATGCAATAGTGTAGTGGCAATACTTGGTGTGAGAGTACCCAATTTGGGTACTGTGTGAACCCTTGTAAATAAGTATACTGCCTCAGTGGGATTTGTGTTGGAAGGCTTTGATTGTCATTATATCAGTAATGGGGCTTTTAAGGAGGCTTTCTATTTAAACCCTAGACCACACCCTGGGGTGGAGCTAAGGTGGACAACCTCCCACCAGCTCTATGGTTGTCCACAGAAACCAAGTCCTTAAACAAAATGGCTAATTAACCCCTCACAACACTTAATGTGCAGGTGGAAACTTCTGGTTCACATCACTGAAGCTAATAGCTTCCGTGAAACATATCTCACTTCCAGCCAGTGACTTTGTCCTAGAATTTCCATTTGACAGGCAGATGGGCCTTTCAGTTATTATGTCCCCAGCAGCAGTAAAAACCCGCTCTGACAAAACACTAGCGGCAGGGCAAGCCAGCACCTCCAACTCGTAGAGGGATTGGTTTTGCCACGTGTCCAGCTTGGAGACCCAACAGTTGTACAGCACAGAGGAATCATGGAGGATGCTGATTTGGTCGGCTAGGCACTCCTTAACCATCTTCATTAACTTTTACCTCCTTGTCAGAATACCCCACAAATCATAGCCTGGGCGCTGGGAGGGTCTAATGAAACAGCCCCAGTCCTTTGAAAGTGTTCCCCTGCCTCTGTTGGACCTGTTGTGTGACTCCCTCTTTTCTAGTCCTTGGTTTTCCAAAGAACTCTGACCTCTGGCACCAGCGTTGTTGTTGGGAATTTTTTATTACTAGTTCTTCTACTAAGGCCTACTGGTATTGCACCATTTTATTAGCCTTCTCTGGCACTAGAAGGAGATATGGTAAGTTCTCCTTGTAGCGGGGGTCGAGAAGGTAAAACAACCAGTAATAGGTGGTGCCCAATATGTGTATGATGCGAGTGTCATGTGAAGGGCAGTGGAACATAAAGTCTGCCATGTGTGCCAGACTCCCAACCATCAAGAGTTCACTGTCACAACCAGGAGGATGACTCTCCATCTCCTCCTCTTCCTTCTACCTCTCCTCCTCTTCAAGCCATTCACGCTGAACAGATGAGAAGCTGGTGTTGGTAGCCATCTCTGTAGCGCAGGTAACCATCTCCTGTTCCTCCGTCTCATTATCACCCAATCCATGCTGAGAAGATGAGATGAGGCAGGGCTAGGTAGTGTCACCTTGTCTACTTTACTCCTCCATTGCCACCTTGTTTGCATGCAGAGCTTCATCTTTCATTGTGCGCATTGAGCATTTGAGTAGACACAGCAGTGGGTTGGTCAAACTATTTATGTTGTCATCGCCGCTCACCATCTTTTTGGATTATTTTAAGTTTTGGAATACAGATGTCAGGCATCCATGGCCACTCATCAGTTGTTATGTGCGGAGGCTGAGAGGAATACTGAAGGACATGTTGAAGCTGGTATTCAACTATTACCCTCTGCTGCTCTCAAAGCCTTGCCAACATATTGACGTTGAGTTGCAGCAAATGGTTGCAAACCAGTAGGTGAGGTGGCAGTTGCAAGTGCTGCAGCAGCAATGCCAGACCGGCAGCAGCTGGTAGCTGACTTGCGAAAAAGTGCACATATGTGCCGTACCTTGACAACTAGCTTAGGTAAATCAGGATAGGTTTTCAGAAAGCGCTGGACCACTAAGTTGAGCCCGTGGGCCAAGCATGATACGCGTGTGAGGTTGCCAAGCTTCAGTGCCACCGCCAGGTTACTGCCTTTATCACACATGAACATGACTGGTTGTAGGCTCAGTGGTGAGAGCCACAGATCTGTCTGGTCTGTTAGACCTTTCAAAAATTTTTCCGTGGTGTGCTGTTTGTCACCTAAACATTTGAGTTTAAATAGAGCCTGTGGCCACTTTGCCAAGGCAGTGCTTCAGTGTTTCAAACTCGCAATGGATATGGATGATAATCCTTACATGGAGGAAAGGTTAGACCATATAGAGAAAGGTTGCACATAGAAAAACCAAGAATTCAATAAAATGTCATTTTTTATTAGAAAAAATAGTTAAAATTGCACAATAATAGTAAAGAAGGGATAGGGAGACAGTGAGAACTACCAATATGGTGGGACCGCAGGTAAGAGCAACATGAAGTATATGTTCAAGATGCCTATAAATAGTAAAGTATATGCCTATATAGAACAGGTAGGTGCCATATTGTAAGTACAAAGTATAAGGCTACTGGTGGAAATACCAACGGACAGTAAGAGAATATAAGGGCAAAGAGAACAAGATGATGATAGATGGTTACCTCAGACTTGCAGTACCACGACCCCTACACGCGTTTCGGCTTGTGTGCCTTCTTCCGGGGGAGACTCCGTCCACTTCCCTCTCCCTTACCACACGCCTTGCTCATTTTAAATTATCTATGCAGCCAAGAGCAATACTATTACAGAATGAAGTCTATTTTAATTGTTCCTGAACGCAATCAAACGTGAAAAAATATCTGTAATACGATAATCCCTACTCTGCCACTGAACTCAAAATTATTTTCTGATATGAGGGTATTAGGAGAGAATAGACTCGACTTTGAATTGTCACTGAAATGATTATTTCTTATACATGGCAGCAACAAACTCCGGAACGCAATCAAACCTGACTAAATGTTTGTAATACCAATAATCTCTACTACGCTAACGGACCCTCAATTTTTTTTAGATATCAGCAGTAGTATTAGAGAATAGAATCTATTTGAATTAGCCCTGAAAAGAGCTGTTACTTTAACTTATCATCACCAAGGACTGTTATGCTATCAAGCTTACCCTAAGGACCCCGTTACACGCTTCAATGTCCCAGTGATCCCACCAACGATCCGACGTGGATGGGATCACTGGGACATAGTTAGCTGATCGCTGGTGAGCTGTCACATAGGCAGACTCACCAGCGATCAGGACCAGAGAGCACGCTGGTATCCAGGGTAAACAGCGGGTATCTAAGCGCCGCGCGGCGCTTACTTACTCGCTGTTTACCCTGGATACCAGCTCCCAGTGTCGCTGATCGTTGGTCTCTCGCTGTCACACGCAGCAATGTGTGCTGCCCAGCGGGAGACCAACGATAGATTTATGGCCCAGACCATTAGGCAATGATTAACGATCAGCCAACTGATCGTTGATCGTTGCTATGTGTCACACGCAACGATGTCGTTCTGACATCGCTGCAACGTCACCAAACTGGTGACGTTGCAACGATATCATTCACAATATCGTTGTGTGTAACGGGGCCTTACGTTTCCCTAATACACTCTTCCAACTTTAGCAGCTAATCCTCCCTAAAATGCAGCTAAATGCAGTATTATAGAGTAGAATCTATTTGCATTAGCCTTAAAAAGGGTTATAGGTTTAAGATTGTACAATCAGCTAGCCTAATGCTGTGGGCATGCTGTCACTTCTCCTGCAGCTGTCCCTAAGCTATTACTGATGCAAGGAAAATGACAGCACAGTTTCCTATATAGCTTCAATGATGTTATGCCGGCCAATCACAGTAATGCCAGTATTTAACATGGCTACGATATTAATGCGATTGGCAGGCAATCCCCGTATGTTTAGTGGCTAAAAATCAAGCGCCAAACATGCGGGCCGAGAAATTGAGCATGGTGAGCAAGTACATGGATAGTCGATCGAGTTAGTATCTCGAGTAGCAGGATGCTCGATCAAGGACCATTTTCAGTTTCCTATGTTACAGAATTGCAGTGTATCAGTAAAAATCGGATACTATACTGTGGCTCCGTATGGCATCTGACTTTTTTCTCACACTCATAGATGCATGCTGCGATTTTTTTTCACATGCCAAATTGGTTATCTGCACTGCCTCATTGAACAAAATTGCTCCGAATGTAATACCTTTTCTTACCGGTTAGCGCTCAGACCGAAAATACCGTTCTGTGTACGAGCCCTAATAATTAGTGATGAGCGGATCATTTGTATTCCAATTCACCAGTTTGAGCGGATTTTCAAGGGAAATTCAATTCGCTGTAAAGTTCATCCAAAAAAAAAGCTCTACAGTCACCAAAGCAAAATAAATGTAAGATGTTAAAAAAAATTAAAAAAATATAATATTCATCTCACTACTCACCTCTCCGTTCAGTCCTCAGGGCCTCTTCTTCCAGCCTTTGCGCACCACATCTGCCTGTTTTTCACAATAGTCTGGGATAACCAGGTGATAACGGTCACACTGGATGGGAGAGAAGCAAGGTGCAAAACAATGGGGAGAGGGAGGGGAAGTACAAACACTAGAGAAGGGGGGAGTGGAGACCCCTAGGCAGATCTAACAACATCCTGTCTGCCCTAAATGTCCCTAAATAAGTTCCGCACCTATGGCTGAGACGGAACCTAATCCCTGTCTGACCCTAGCGATAGGCCCTGGCTAGGGAGGGGATGGGGTGGGAGCGTGTCAGCCACCACTACAACTAAAGACAGAAAGGGGGGACAAGTGAGGGGATACACTTGAGAAGACCACCAAGATATCACGCCAGCAATTCTCCAAGAAGACACTAGCCAACTGCTAGTACTACCAACTAAACAGAGCTAAACAGAGGGAAATTGAGCTAACACCATCCCCTAGTTGAAGAGACTGAAGATATTTAAAGGATGTGTTAATTAGCAGTAGAAGGTGGAGGCAGCCACCGGGTCCTAGGGGGAGAAGGACATCACTCCATAACAGAGATGCAAAAATCAAGATGGTGCTTGTAGAGCTAATCGCAATGACCTTCTACAGCTGGATGCAGGATGACTTTCTGTCACATCTGACACACCCATGACAATATTAAAGTGGTCGAATTACATGGAACCAGGAATTTCAGGAGACTTGAACCTCTGAAGATCGATCTGCTCATCTCTAATCATGATTTTTACTATTTGTTGTTGTTATCAACATTTTAAGGCTAGTTTCACATTTGCGCTTTTGTGCGCAGCACACCGTGCGCACCAGGGCGCATGCGCACTGCGCACCTATATTTAACATGACGTGCGCATGGTCTTGCGCATACTTGCGTTTTCGTGCGCATGCGTTTTTTTGTCTTTCGCGCCAGGCGCATCAGACGCAACATGTTGCATTTTTGGTTCCGCCCTGTCTCGTCAAAAAAACGCATGCGCACGCTTGCGCACGGAATGCGCAAAAACAACACATTGGAGCCTATGGGAGCGCATGCGTGCGCATGGTCTTGCGCAGGCTTGCGTTTTTTATGCGCATGCGTTTCTAAGATAAACACGCCTGGAATGTGATCTAGACAGTAAAAAAAACAAAAAAACAAGGTGATAAAATGGTGTGGGCACTGGGATTCCACAACAGATTGCTCAACGAGTGGACTCACAGCTAAGCACAAGCTGCACCAATGTAAGTATGAAAAACCTAATGTCTGGCTGAAATTTCAATACATTTCTATGTACTTATGTCTCTTTTTTTTTTATTGCAGCATGTCTTCATCTGGTGATAAATATGTCCCCGGGACAGGGCAAGAGGCAGAAGAAGTGAGTACCATGCTTCCGTATGGATTGGTAAAAATATTCACATGTGGTTAATTTTTTTTGTTTAATTTTCAGACCTCATCCTCCACCACGCCACCACCACCGGAGGAACAGCAGGAGCAGCAAGGCCAAGTGCGGGCGGGAAGACGGGATTTAAGTACAGACGGACTGTTTTTTTTTTACTTAATTTCTAGGCTGGTTTATTTTCTTTTTTTTTTTGGTAATCATTTTTTAAAGTTTTTTTTTTAATTTTCATGGTTGTTTTTTTCGGTGTTTTTTGCTTTTTTTGCATTTATTTTCATTTAAAACAAAAAAAATTTTCATGGCTTGTGTATCAATATCTAAGCTCAAAGTGTGTATGTGTGTATGTATGTGTGTGTGTGTGTGTGTGTGTGTTTGGGTATATGGGCACGGGACTATGGGATGGCGGATATGTATGATGGTATATGGGCACGGGACTATGGGATGGCGGATATGTATGATGGTATATGGGCACGGGACTATGGGATGGAGGATATGTATGATAGTATATGGGCATGGGACTATGGGATGGAGGATATGTATGATGGGTATATGGGCACGGGACTATGGATTGGAGGACGTGTGATGAGTATATGGGCACGGGACTATGGGATGGAGGATAATTATAATTTTCTATAACTAACCACAGTTCTACTATGCCCGGGCAGCGCCGGGCTCTTCAGCTAGTTTTCTAGATTTTTCATTTTAAAATCTTTCAAAGATTAATGTTTGTCTTTCTTTTCTAGGCTCCACAGCGGGAGGAGGACCTCGCCCTGGACAACGACGAGCTCATCCGTCTAGTCCAGGAGAGAGTCCCGTTGTGGGACACCCGTCACCAACTGCACTCGGACAACGTGGTGATCCGGCGGCTCTGGAACGAGGTGGCCGAATCGCTGATGGATGGCTGGGACAACGCCTCTCCCCGGGTCCGCAAGGATTTTCGTAAGTATTTAAATGCAGTGTGATGCAGCAGTGATCTTGGCCGGGATCACCCAACTGTGTGTGATGCTATAACTCCATGGAGTTTCTATCATCACACACAGTTGGATGATCACAGCCTCCAGTGCATAGTCTTACTTTTTTTCTTTTTTTTTTTTTTTCCCCACAGTGAACAAAGTCAGAACCCGTTGGCGCTCGATGAAGGACCGCTTCAACAGGGATATCCGTCAGGAGAAGCAGGTTCGCAGTGGTGCTGCGGCAAGGACCGGCACGAAGTACAGATACCATCGTGCCTTGGCATTTTTAAGACCGGTCCTTGCCTCCCGAACGTAAGTATTTTCTAGTTGTATTGTGTTTTATTCTGTGCTTTTCTATTCCACAGGAGTTGGCGATTGTTAATTTATGGTAGTAATTTCTTTCTTTTCTTTTCACAGCACCTGGAGCAGCACCCTGCAACCTGGGCCCGAAGCGGTCCTTCATCAAGCTGCCCCGGACCCCTCCCAGCCATCCATCAGTGAGGAAGCACCTTGCAGGTCTGCACCACAGTCATCTGGAGACCAGGAAGCTGGTCGCTCAGGTGTTCCCCTGTCCCAGGTCTCTGCCACTGGTTTTGCGGGCACTTCCCGCCAGCAGCGGCAGAGGACCTCGGACAGGCCTCTCATGCCCGAGTTCGTTGAATTGAGCTCGGTCTTTCAGAGTAGCCTCAAGGCACTCTCCGATAGACTTGAGAGTGGTTTCCTCCTTTTGGACCAACGCTACAAGTCTATCGAGGGTCGCCTTGAGCGCCTGGAAGTCGACCTCGCCAGACCAGCGCATCATTTTTATACACAAATAGCTCGGGACACGGCGGAACACCTTACCCCTGACCTCCAGTTGACTGTCATGCAGGCCTGCAACAATGCTTTTATGCAGGCTATGCAGCAGAGTAGGATTAT